>NC_092359.1:300000-600000 GCF_030848805.1 Temnothorax longispinosus
TGCGTTATATTACAACAAATTGAAATTTGTTAGTCCCTTGGCTTATGATTTAATTTGTGACCGTGCGTGCCATAGTCACAACGACGCTCGCGTGCGAAGACAAAACACAGATCTGGCAATATAAGTACATACTTAATCTCTTTTCATTTCATCTAGTAAATGCTAAATAATATAATATCATGAAATAAAACTTTGAATATATATAATGTAATTGGTTTTTTTTATAAACATATGTTCAATCCGTAACACGAGCCTCACTCGACATTATAAAACAAGAAGTTAAAAAGATAGATTTTTTAATGTACAATAATTTGATTAGATGTAATTAGCTTTTACATAAAAAACAAATTAATTTACTGTCGCAACAGACCGTGAAAACAGACCAATTGAAAACGTTCGATAGTATCAATTAACTGACATCGTATTCAGAAATGTTTATTCAAGAATTCTTGAGCATGTACTTATTGAATGATACTACTGAACTTTGTTCAAATACATATTCATGCGTGATATATATGTATGCATATAGCTTCGTTTAGATTGGTAATAATATTATGTATTGATAAATATGTAAAAATATGTAAAAATATGTAAATTATTGAAAATAAAAATAAATTATTATAATGATATATTTTCCGATATTTCTTAGCTCTGGTCTTTTGCGTTGACACTGCTTAATTGTAGCCGGCAAATTGACCTTTCTTTTTCGTGCAAGGATTTTCTAAAAATTATTATGTTTCGAGGACACGAAAAGTGATTTAGTTAGAAACGTTTAAATGGCTTTTTACCATGTCCTCTCGCAAACGCAATGCGTCATAATTACATTTTCTATTAACATAATGCGGGCTTTGTAAAACATTATGTTATTATACATATATATAAAAACAATGTTTTACAAAGCAATTATGTATAAGTGATATAATTGCATAAAGCAATTGCAGTAACACGCGAAACGCGTATATAATTTACTCTATATTTCTAGGATATATTTCTAGGAATTAGTGTAACATCATAAATACGGAAAGATTTTTAAATAAAAAGCTGTACTTTAATAGACTGGATCCCCAATCTAATAACATAATCACACTTATTGCACTAAATACAAATTATTAATTATTGAAGATAGTCGGTTATACTACTAGATAAAGCCAATGGTACTGAAAGTTGTAATAGAGAAAATCACGTATAATAATAATAAAAGCAACAGTTAACATGAAAACGGATACATTACTGGTATGAAATATGATATCATCGTATGTTGCTTAATTTGGAGAATAACTATATATATTCTTTGCATGAATTATTGTGCTCGAAACTTCGGAACAGAGAAAAGGGATAATATATATCACTGTGGCGGCGGATTATACATATTTGATGAGTAATAAGTCCTCCACGAGATTATGAAATTAACCGTCATTTTTGCCAGATTATCTCATTACGTACATATTATATACCAAGTATATATGAATAAATGAATTTCTCACGTAATAACCTTTTATTACCTGTTACCGTTAAATTGCTTCGTATATAATTGCTCGATCTCAATATTATAATATTCTAAGCAAAATACTATATTCTTTATGTATAATCACTTTTCAAATTTTCCCTAAAGAAAAAATAGATATAATCTGCATAAAAATATAATCACAAACATGAATGCGGTGTCTATTCGGTTTCTTGTAAATTCTATCAGAGTTTATTAAGCTCTAGCGTCTGCCATTGCGATACAATTTTTCATCGCGCGAAACAGAAAAGTTCAAAAATCAGATTGTATTGAGTCACGAGGCAAAGTTGATCGTATAGCGGAACTCCAACACCGAAAACGCTACCACATAACCACATCCTTTTGTATCCAACGCGTGTTATTACGACGACGGAGCTACACATCTGCAGATGTAGGAATTGAGACAGCGCGGCGTCCCAATTTGAGCGCAGCTCTTCTCTGCAAAACGCTTGTGCTCGATTTAATATATCGTGACCATAAAGAGGGTATAGATATCCGCATCGTAATGCGTCGACAGAGTGAAATAAATGCACGGGATAGAATTTGCCCAAAAACGTAGTTGCTTTATACAACAAGATTCACCAGGTCAAAAGAAATGTTATACTATATATACCATAAAGAAATATATTACTAATGCCCGTTCTAGACTGGAGGATGAGCCGACTCTCGGCTCATCCGCCTTCTATAGTGTACGTGACATAAACTATACATAAACTATAGATTTTTACCCGTCTACACCACTCACTCGGATGAGCCGAGAGTCGGCTCATCCTCCAGTCTAGAACGGGCATAATATTTTCAAGTTGTTCATAATGAGTCGAACCTGTCGATAAACGATTGTCAACTTTAAATATGAAATTGTATCTAAAATAAATTACATGCTGCATTATCTTTGTATGTATGTGTGTGAAGCACACTGGGGCGTATCATTTTGTGGAAATACATAAAGTACTGAGAGAGTTCTAGCTTTATTTTTAATAGTTTCATAGTTCTCTATAAGTTAAACAAATCGTTTTGGTCATTAAAGCACAAAAAATACCTCAGAACAAGATGCCAGATTCACGCAGTGTTTTACTTTGTCTTACGGAAGTTCTCTCAATATTTATTGATTAAAAGAAGTTAAACCGCTAAACGTGTCGAGCGAATTTTAACATGTTTTTCAGAGGGTATTTTAACGATAAAATCATCAAACCACTGCTATGTTTTCAACGATCTCTGATTAATAGATTCGGATATAGATTTTGCTTCTTTCAGTATTCACTAGTACATGTATATAGGATTTATCCGATAAAAAGCTTTTCGAACCTGCAATTGTCTTGTCAACACAGATTGCAAAATGCAAGCTGTGATTTATTTATTTCTATTCACAATTCAGATGTATCTGTATCTGTATCTGTATCAGATGTATCACAACACAGATATTGCATCTGTGTGACGTAAATTGCGGTTAATCTATTCACAGAGAGAGAGAGAGAGAGAGGAGGGGGGATAGTATGGCAAAGATAGAACATTTTTGTTAATCCACTGTTTTTTGAGCATGAATATATATAATTGTGCGAGAATAACAAGTACATTTTTGAAAATGCAAATTTCATGTTTTTTCCGAGAGCGATGCAGGTGTGAAATCGCTCATGAAATGTCACAGCACTTATAATTTCAAATCTTCTCTTGTGATTTTATTTTGTAACTCAAAAAGATCTCATTAGAATTAGAAAATTCGATATAATTAGAGTTAGTATAGTTGTCCATTTCTTATTTAAAATCATTTTCAAAGTTTAAAGATGAATTAAGTTCATAAATTAATCTTTTTGGATTTTGTAAAAAAATAAATTAAATAGTTCTCTCTGTAGAAATTATTTTTAATTATAATTACAATTTTTAAAATTTCTTTAACTTTAATTTTATAATGTTATAGATGTTTCGTGCCGCATTCCGTTCGATTTCGATCGAGTCGAGTATATCGCGAACTTCTAAATTCGTCGCTTTTCATGGTACAGGGATTTTCGTCGCACGCGACGTCGTCCCCTCGCAAAGACTTTTCCCGAAGGCTTCTCGCGCTTTATCGGGGACGGCACGCAGTACCTCTCCGCGAGTACCCCTTATCCCGCCGCGGCCGTCGTAAAACTGCAACGATTACGAATGATTTATCGTTGGGACGCGCGGATCGCGTGTTGTCGCTCGCTTCGTTCTTCTTAATGTGCGTCGGGACGCGAATTCTCGTCAACGTCGACCGCCATCAAGGTTGCCTCGAGAAGCACCTCGAAACGCTGACGAAACTTGTAAGGATCGTAAAAAGTTGATAAGATGTGGGTGAAATTACGCGATCTAACGTATCTAATTACTAATTACGATACACGTTGCTGATTGCAAATGTGAATAAGCGGTCCGGTTATTTCTCAGGTCATTGCAATTTTAAGAAAATTTTCTCTTCTAACAAAAATTCTAAATACCTATTACGTTATAATATGAGATTCATACTTTCAAGACTGCATTTTTATAATTATTATTGTTACACTAAGGTAGTTTTCAAATACAGAATGCGTTTAAAAACTAGTAATAAATATATTCTCAAAATATAATTTACAATTCTTTAGTTAAAAACAAAAAAATGATTGAACACGCGTAGATAAACTTTCTTCTTATACAAATCTTTCCTTTCTTATATTATAATTTATAAGAATTTTGAAAATATGCATACATAGTAAAAATGATAAAAATATGTATTAATGTTAAATGAAATAGACGAATATCTTTCATAGTTATTTATCCTTAAATTCGAACCACGTGCATGACTACTTCAATAATAAATCCGGTCGTGATCCTCTGCAGTTTTAAGGGTTTTAAGGTCGAGTCTGGTATAATACGACGAATGCATATTTCAACGTGTAGCTGCCATATTTTATCCCTGTTATGGGATATACGCGACAAAGTTTGCACAATACTTTTTTATGCCTTAGTTTTCTCTCTTGTCTAAATTGTTTATATATTCATCTTTGTCATATAAATAATTTTTGGTAGGAGCTGAATTTATAATTGTCAATTGCTTAAAAAATTTTCTTATTTTATATAAACATATTTATTTTTCTTCGGGACAATTAAAATGCAAAACGTATTGCATATACCGTGCACATTTCATGAAACTATGTGTGGGGTGGGATATCGTTTTTTGAGGGCATTGATGAATGTCGATATTTTTTAAGGATATGTACTTCCTTCTTTAGTTAGATAAGATTGGCGCGCCGCGCGGAGCACTGAAAATTTCACGGGGGAGGGCGCGCTGGACCGATTTTACGACGCGGCTATAGCAATCGTGTTATATGTATGCGTCCATCGTCTATTTCGAGGTTTCACAGACTATTGCAACGAGTTCAAGGAAAAAGTACAGGGGAACGATCTCAATTTATGTTCGCTGCGGAGATACTGCGGTATCGCGTGTTGAAAAAACATGATAATATGTCGATGAAACGACAGTTTGCAAATTAAATTTGGGAGTCTGTAGTTTCTTAATATCATACTTGTATATAAAAATATGCACACGGAGACTATAAGCCTTCATTTATCTCGAATATGTACTACCTACATCTTGTAGAAATTTGGAATACACTTGTTTAGCGTTAAAGTGTACGATGAGAGCAAAAACTCAAGTATCGTAGAAAGTTTCGAGCACACACATAAAGAGAAAAAAAGTTAAAGTATCCTTTACCATATTTTTCTTTCTTTTATTAATCACACACAGTCACTATTCAGTAGAATAGTATAAAGTGTAACGCGTGTAACGCGAATTTTTGTAAAAGACTTGAAGGATACGATATTCTTTTTAAATCGCAGGAGTTTTGCTATTTATATTCCATCAATATTATATTTCGTATTAGACTCCTGTCAAACGTACGTCACCTCCAATCATCTCCAGTTTTATCCGTTTTCATTCACCTTTCGACTGTTAGTCGCGCTTCTGTAGAATCAAAAATAGTACAAGATCTATAGAAGAAGAATTTATGTCAAGTTGGAGGATGATCGTCTCGACGATTTCAATAGGGTGACGACATCACCGAGCTATTGTCTATCTTTTCTCTGTCTTTTTCCTCTTATGGTTTTCTGCGAGGAAAATTTTGTATTCAGAAATCGACATTGTTTTACGGATGTGTATCTAAAAAAATAACTTTGATCAAGAGAAATCCATAATACAAGATTTCTAAAATAGTATGTCATAAACAATCATCGAATAAACGTAATAAACGTAACACAAATGAACGGTATGTATTAAAATATCGTTCTTTCATTAATATTTCCGTATATAAGGTTATAAATTCTTTAGAATCAATTTATCATTGATGATAACCTTTTTATTCTATTATAAGCATTAAATGAATATTGAATTGTGACCACGTTCCATTTGGTGGAAACAGGAAAAGTGAATATATGTATTACGTAAAAATAATGATTATCCTGTAAAATTGTTGAGTTAATTTATCTATCTTTTGTATCTACCAACCATAATCCGTAGAATTTTATATATTGCGTAACATTGTTATAAAAGTATGATAAAAAACGTTGGAAAAATTTGTAAATGCAATCGAAAAATATATCTTGGTAAAGATAAAATATTATAGCCGGATAATTATACCCACGTTCCGCTGCAAGCACCATCGCTTTTCATGAACGCTGACCGCGTTCGAGTTAATTGTAGGCATTTTTAGCGTCGCAGCGTCGTAATTTTTAAATATCTGCAAAACGAAATTTTTACGCTAACTTTTTTGCAAGCGCATGCGTAATTGGCCGCTTCCAATTATCCCGGTATTTGACAATATATATTCTCATAGAATTAATCTCGCTGTTTAAAAATTTCATCTTTCTATTATTGCCTCATTTTTGCTATTTTACAAATATAAGAGCTTAAATTTTAATATCGTTATTAAATCAAATTAAATGTACACATTGGTACACAAGTCTTAAAATAGATGATTGGAAAAAGTTATCTGGTCAGTACAGATTGTACGATGCCGTTATCTTTATCTATTTTGGATAGCTTTTACTGTGCGAGACGTCAAGAGCTTTCATACGGAAAAAGAAGCTTCAATAAATAAGATTATCTTTTTACATTATGTTTTAAGTCATAAATAGAGAAATCATTAAAGCGCAATAATTATATTCAACTTTATACATTTTTATATCGTCGCCGTTTTATACACTATATATTTCAAAACAGTATAAAAATAATTATAATCGATCCGGAAAATCAAACAATTTGATATTTTAGCAAAAATATAAAGAAGCTGTATTCAATTATGCAATTTTAATTTCACTTTTACATAGGAACTATGTAAATTTATTTATGTAATGTAATGCATGCAGTGCTCGCATTTGCGTAAATACTACGGTAAAAAATGTTGGTTCTCTTTGGAAGGGAAAAAAACTAGCTAGGAAGCAGTTATATTATTTATGTTATTCCACGTTGTCGAGTAACACTAAACGTAAAGTTATTGCAAACCGAGTTTTGCGAATTTACGTTCGCGTCAATTATTCACCCGAGTAGCCCAGGTTCGACGTCGCGCAAGATAGATTCTGTTCTCGTTTCGAGTATTCTCGATGCAAATTTAAACTCTCCCTCGCTGTTTCCGTGCGCATACCCAGATATACGCATACATAAGAAACAGTGCGTCGTACGTAAGTTCCTCTTACCTAGATGTTCGATGCGCGTCTTCCGATTCGGTTTCTTTCACATACCCATTTTTAGATTTTTATCTCAAAGAAGCTATTCCTATTCGAGCGTTAACGAATTTTCAAACGTTTCTATGTGGAAGAAATTTCAATGCAATAAAATCATGATTATATGCGTGTAAACTAGCTGTAAACAAGTCGTTTCTCTCTAACTCTATAGTCCTTTTTAGATCTTTAGAAGAAATTTTAATTCTACGATTCAGTATCAAAATGATTATATATATTTTTTTTGTATTCTCTTAATGTGTATTAAAAAAACCATTGATTAATTATAGAAATTTATTAAATAAATGCCCGAAATGAAGATATTATATATGCCGCCACATCAGAAAATTCTTAAAAGTTACCATAGCACGAACAATTCGCAATTGTTCTTTACAAGCAACGTGGGATTTCAACATGAATCGTATTCGAAGAATAGTACATTCAGTACTGGATTGCAAGGTGTATTATTATAAAGTTCTCCTTTGTAAAACAAAGAAAAATTCGGACTACAAATGAAAACGATTGGCGAGTGCATTGTGTACACAGGCGATGCGTGCAATTTCATTTGCTGCAAATATCCGTTGGTTTGACCCATTGACCTAGCAGCGTTGAAACGCTGAAACGGAAGTAACGCGGTAGCGAATCATCTCCGTTCTCGCCAACTTGTTCCGGTCAAATTACAGCCAATACGCTATTAACCATTAATCTATCAAGATTACAGACTGTAACCGTACATACACAGTTTTGTGATTTTCAGATTCGTTTAGTGTCTTTTCCGACATGAATGGTCACATTATCAAGAGACATGGTAATACACGCGAAGCGAGACCGCACCGTGACTCTTTTACGCGAACGAACGAGTTTCGAGTACTCGAGATTTTGAGATTTCAATAACAAGTGAACGTTAAACATTTTATGAAATTTATCTCTGCTTGTCGAGATATCGTCGTGTAAGCAAATTTTATGCGCAACATTCGCGATTTTTCGCAGTTAGCGAAGTTCTTATGATAATTAATAAAAATATACATATCTTCACATGTCGCATACATATATGCATGCATGCATATCGACATAATCGCAGGTAATCTGAAAATGCGAAATACGATGTGCAAACGTGCAAATTTTTTTCAGAGTGAGTGTACATATTCTGTCACTCTGCACTCTGGTTATTACTCTAAATAAAAACGAATGAGTACATTAATTTATTTAATTGGGAGATGCAATACATTTTTTCATTGTCAGTGAGAATTTTCAGTGAGATTAAATCTTTCCGATAGTGAGAGAGATAGTAAAAATTAATATTTGTCCGTTTTAAATTTACAGAGAATGAGTGTAGAAACGTGTTAATTTCTCCTCAAGATATAATAGAGATAGGTTGAAAAAAATCTCTCTTGAAGGAAAGAGAAAAGCCTCTGTTGTGCTTTGATTAAGTGAAATTGGTCATTTGGCTAATAAAATAATAGTTGAAACAAACATGGATGTCGACTACCATTCTTCAGTCCTTTTCATCATGCTTTTAATAGAAGAATTTATTTGAAGAAATACGCTAAACAAGTGGCCAATTTACAGGATAATAAGTAAGGCAATTAATAACGCGTCTTCTCATAATAAATTATAATCTATGTTAACTTACTGACGTAGCATTATTAATTATATTACCCTAATCCCTGGTTGTATTTTCCATTAAAAAAGAAAGGATCTCTTTTACGGATAGAGTTGATTTTTAATGTCTATCATTTCAGATTCAGATGAATGAACATTTGAAGCAATCTGTATCGTGAATAGCGACGTATGTACACATAAGTGTGACTGTCACACTCCCTCGCTCCCCATTTGGTGGTTCGAAATTTACATAGCTGCGGGAAAGCTACAAGAATAATGTATGGATTAATCAGGAACGATACCGTTTGGAGAAGTGACAATGCTGAATATACACACTACATGTTTGAATAGCAAATACCTACAGGTTGGAAATTTAAAACATTGTAAGTGCCAAAATGCGTATACAAATTATGGATAGATAAGAGAGTAAAATAGGGAGATAATAAAATTTATTTGCTTCCTGCAATAAAAAGTGTGAAACTATGAGAATATAAATAACGTTTTGATATTTACATCCTTTAAACATTTCCTGCACGACTAGGATTTATTTTCGGTAATTAGATTTGCTCTGAAATTTTCTCGACTTTGTTCACGTCGATCGACGATTGACCCTGGACGTTTTAACGACAAGGATTGTCAATACTTAGATTGACAATAAATATCGATCGTCCGAGGGCGCCGTTAGAGTCTCGAGGGCCGTCGACTCGTGGCAGCTGCTTTGTACCCCTTTCATTCTCGTCGTCTTGCTCCTCTCCCTCCCTCTCCTTTGCTTTCACCTCATCGTCTTTTCATTCTCCGATTTCTCTCGTACTCGGGGCAGCTATTTCTAAAAATAGGCGCGCATCGAATAACTGGGGGTGGCGGCGGCTAAGGTTGAAGTTTGCATTGTGAACGCGTATAACGGTGTATATGACTGCTAGTTTTCTCCCTACTCTGGATGTAACCGTAGATTTGACCCAATGACCCAGCGGACGAGCCCGAAAAGCCGCGGAAACGCCCGAGTGTTCATCCTCGACCCCGGCTCACCATGTCCTCACCCTTTCACCCTCTCATCTCCCCCCCTCTCTCTCTCTCTTCGGAATCACCTTCGCTCCCTAACATTCAATTCCTTTATTCCGCTTTCCTGCTCGGATAGAAGTATCTCTCCCCCACTAACGCTGATTGGCTATGCACGGAGGTATAAATATTTTGTTGTGTATCTGTCGCGCGCGTGTAGACATCTAATGGACCTAACATTGTGATACGCGACGCTGTAATACGGCATCGACAAGCGATACCACGTTAGTTCAGCGATATCGCGCAATGATTAATCTTTGCGGTTGTTTTCGGGATAATCAGGCTGAACGTGCTGTGCAGGCGATATCTATAATGTATCGCGAAATTATACGCGGAAGCCGCGTTATGCGAACGCGCTACCACGATCGCATACCGGGGTCCTTCAGTCCTCCTACGAATTCTCAGGATATCTTCGATGCAATTAGGCGAATCCGTATAACTCGTTAGCGACATTAAATGGAGCTAATAAATCGAGATGAGCATTCCCTTATCGCACATCTCGATTTCTTAAGAATGTGTGTGACAAATTTTAGAAAGATAAATTGTAAGATAAATTTTATTTATGTTAGTTCTTTTTCAATGAAAGGCTTTTTTAATAGTTAGGTTATTAATAATAATAATTAAATATAATTTTTTTAATTTTCAATATTCAATAAACGTATTATGGCAATCAAAGAGAACACAAAGTGTATTTGTGATATAACTCATTCTTAATGTTTTTTTCTTGTTTTAGTCAATTTACAAAACTAAGCTAAATAGATAGAAATCAGTATAAATACACTTTGATTCGCGGTAATGTAAACTGTATCGCATGATCCAATGTACATTATACATCTACATATATATCACGTCCGAACGCTATGTGTTGTTTTCCAATATATGTATAAGGATAAGCAAGATATGTATTTGAGAATCTCCCGCTTGTGTATGCAGAAAAAATATCTAGACGAAATAACAAAAATTTCATCATTGCGTTCGCGTTACTTTATGAGAGACGATGCAACTGAAACTTAAACGAATAAATTGATTAATTAAAATCCAAATCATTTGTTTCATCCTAGAGTGCATAAAATTTTTTTGTTGCTTCATCATGCATAATTTTTGTATTTAAAAAATTAATAATTGTATAAAAAAAAGAATAAAAAAATTACACATATAAAGTTAAATTACAATTATTATTATATCTTAAATGTGTATTAAATATCATATATTATATCATCTTTTACTTTAAAATACTGTGTGTGTTACTATACACATAAATAAATACGTACATACTTGTTATTAAACTTATAAAATTTGCATAATCTAAAATCTAAAATTTTACATAATTTAAAATTTATTGAAGAATTAAGTAACAGAGTTAATGCTATCCAATAATATACAATTTCGGATGTGTGGCAGTATCTTATAACTGATAAAGATACTGCGAGAAAACGGATCGTTTTAAAAGCACATTCACATCGGTATATCGTTCACATTTGACGCTTTGTACGTTTTGTTACATATTTTATATATTCTATTCTGAGCACGCCATATTCTCTCAGTTATCCTGCACGACATTCTCCAAGTGTGATCTTTTTTCAAGGGTGAAGACCTCTTTCGTCCTTTAAGTGATAACGTCAGAAAAAGTGTGTTATAAATAAAATTATACATCTATTATATTTAAAATTTTTTTCAAGTAAATCCTATGTACCATATATGTATATACACGGATACACATACATATAGAACTAATGATTATTTTAATTGATGCAGTAGTTATCGTTATGGCATTTTAATTTATGTCTCTAGTAGAATGTCTTGTAAATTGTCATAGATATATGTTTCCGTTACGGCAATACTTTTTCAGGTGAAGGAAGTTATTATAAGTATACTTTAGCACGATTAAATACGTTTCGCGGAAATGTCACGAGCTTCGTAAATTTTTAATTCCGACGGTTAAAAACGAGACATCGTTAATCATGCAACGTACATCTCGGCAATGCTTCCCGAGTTGCAATATTCACTTGCCTTATCGTGCTCAATTTAGAAACAACGGAAATTTTAACTAACGACAGCATACGATATTTGGACAAATTATTATAAGTATCTTTATTTCGAAATTTACGTTTCACGAAATGTAAATTTTCTTTAACAATCTTTAATGTGTTTTAACACATATTGCAGAATATTCAAATAATATCACATAATCATACTTAAATAAATAACTGCATAAATTAATGAAACTAAAAAATCATTTTATAAAAAAAGAGGCCAAAATAACATTAACTTTTTATAATACAGTGAAATGTTTAACTACATGCAGTTTCAATACATGTTCTATTATACTGTATAAAATATATTTTTTAATAAAATAAAATTTTATGAAACATTCTATGTATAAAATAAGTTTTATTTCGTCATATGAAATTAAACTGTATTAGTATTGTTATTGATTCTATGTGTTAAATGTTTAATAAATGTAATTAATTATTGTAACAAATGTAAATAATTAGAGAATGTGTACAAATTTTTACTTAATAATAAAGGATTATTAAAGTATTATTAAAAGTATTGAAAAAGTGTATTGCATTGATTGGTACTCCTATAATTTTCTTTTTTAACGAAATTTACTATAAAACGCAGAAAACCCCTGTTTTCGCAACGAGAAAGACGAGAAGAATCTCATACGCGAATTAACAAAGTTCTATGGTGTTATTCTAATTCTAATGGCTTTCAAAAAGTTTAAATAATAGTTCTCGCTAGACTTATCGAGCAACGGCAAGTTTACTAATTTTGTAAAAACCGCATATTACAATGGATTCGCAAATTGTTTTAATATTTTTAGTTATAAATTATATTTTTATCATAAAATTGTCACAAATGCAATAAATTAGATCGATTTTATGCGGGATAAACAGCGATAATTTGCGCTTTCTTTTAACTGCAGATTTTATTTTATAAGTCTATGGAGAAAGTCAACTTTACTTTAGTAAAAATTTAACGTATAGATAAGTACGTATTAAAAAAAAAACGTAAAAAAATAATTTACATTTTTAAGTCGATTATATATTTGGATTTAAAAATATTCAAAGATGCCATTTTTATGTTACATGATATTTTATATAAAATGATATTTTTTATAAAAAATATAAATATTTCTTTTTTTATATAAAATATTTCTAATATAAACATGCGGTAGATCACCAGTTAACTAAAATAGTAGTTTGTGCATTTTTTTTAAATATATCAGAAATTAGTCGGTTTACCTACAATATCTGATCCTTGTTCGCATGTCTTATATCTTGTAAAAAAGTTTCCTTGTATAGTTACTTTATAATGTAACAAGTAACATCCTTTTTTCCTATAACACGTCAAACTTCTATATTAGTTTTACAATGAAAGTCTTGCATGTAAACTTTCATCGGAGTGAGTGGGGTTTACAGATCAGATGAACCAGTTTTTTTATTTTGCTAACCAGTGAGACTATGTAAATGAGGTACGTAAACTGGTACCGTGCATGTGTTTCTACAAAAATTCTATGTTTCTTTATTATAACTTCTACGAAAAAATGCACATAAATGCACATATCTTATTAAAAGATAAGTAGGTACATGCAATTATGTATATTAATGCTTTTTTATGTTAAATTTAAGTTAGTATATATATATGTAGGTATATACATATAAGCAGAGATTTGTCGAATCCTTAAAAAAAAAGTCTACGTGACAAAAGTTACATCAACCTCCAAGGCACGTAAAGTCCATACATCGATGTAATCTAATCTCTCCTATCCTTCGTTTTATTTATCGTGAAGTATATGTTATCAAGCCACCTCGGAAGATTTATGCACTACCTACATACGTATATCCTTGGCACAATCCTTCTCATTCCTCATTTCTTGATGTTCTTTGTCTAATATCCGGATGAATAGAACGAACTAACACTTGCATTTTTGCAGATATTGATGATCATAAATTCGCTGCTTTCACGCGACTTATGTATTTGTAGAAAAGAGTATGCATTTTGACGAATGAGTTACATATTTGCATGGTACATTAAATTCTATGTCGCGATCTTGGGCAATGTTAAGAATTTATTCATATGCGATTGCTATTCTCGTTTTTATGGATCAATTTCACGAACTAACCGTAAAATTATGTCTGAAATTCTTTTACGTTGGCTGTGCGAGTAATATTTAACAGATAATTTTTCTCAATTACAATTCCAATGTTTTGGTGTGAACGTATATAACTAACGAACTAATTAAAGGCAAAAAAATTAATCGCTGTTATATATTGAATAATCACTATTGAACTATTATTATTGTTTTTTATTTGCGTATTTGGAAGTAAAATTGTTGAAAATTTTCTGTTATACGTATTATTATACTTGCGAAATATTTGGAATGCAGTATAACATTCACATAAATGTCTTTTGTCTCGCACTACTGTAATATTTGTATTATATCTTTAAGATAGAAAAGAAGTGCAATGCTAGTTTCCGTTTATCTTTTTCCGCTGCAGAATATACCATATAAGATATGATAATTCAAACGTCATCATCATCTTAATAACTGGAATCGGTTTATATCTTTTGCCTGATATAACACTCTTATTTAATTCATAAGAATTTTATATTAATATTAAATAAAATAGCATTCTATACCTATTGCTTTAGTAAGATTTTCTGAGGTTTTCATGAAAATATTGTACTGTAACATCCTACCGATGTAATAAAATGGCATGCTTATGAATCTAATCTATTTGTTTTTGTTTCTACTGTGCAATAATTTTTTCGATCATTTATTACGAAGAAATAGAGAATACACTTATATTTATGCTAATACTATGCACCGAAATTGTACGAGGAAAGATAATTTTTTCCAGCAGAAAAGAAAGCTGAGGCGTAAATTTCGTTCATAAAACATTTTTCGACGCTATCTGATATTTGTATGGGCGCCGGAATCCCGCAGGCTCTCCTTCGAGCGAAATGGGATAATATTAATCGTCCAAAGTATCGCGCGCACGACACGACACGATACGATACGATACGGTACGCTTACGCTGGCCCTGAGAGAAATGTGTTTTCAAGGCCAAAGAATAAAAAACAGGTTGGCAAGTTATATCTTGGAATCGATGTTCGCGCGGGGGATAAGCTCATGTACTAAAAGCAGTTATACTAGGTCAAGCATAAAATCGCAATTCAAACTCTAACATTGACTGTTTCGACATTCGGAGCGTGAAGTAAGATAATTTATATCGCAACTACTTTGCATAATTAACCCCACGTTATGATAAAAAATATATGCTTGTACGTTTCAAAGAATTAGAAATAAAGAAGTAGGATATAGATTTACTTTATACTTGGATACAACTATCGGACACTATTATCTGCCTCATTGGCTGATACAATTACAACGATGTCATTTTTACATTTCTTGCTAATAGATTTATTTACACTTTCGCTATTAATTTATTGTTATATTATAGTTAAACACAAACACATGTAACATGCTTTAAGAGAGTAAAAAATTATGTCTAAGCAAAGTATGGAAAATGTAATTAAGTCATGTAAGCATCCTATCTTTGATTCTTTATTTTGGTTTGACAATTTATTTGATAAAAATAGAATCTATGAAACATGCATTTATAAAAGCTGTAACATAATAAAGCTATTGAGCTTATCATACTCCAATCTAACGGGTGTCGTCACGGAATGAGGGAGGTCCCAGATTCGAACCCAGGCTGAGGTAATATCTTTCGCAATAAATTTAATTATTTAATTAAGAATACACTTATATATATTATAAGCATCTAAAATTACATCAATTTTAGAATGACCAGAATCCTTGGTCGAAACGCGGTGACGATTTGTCACGACGATTATAATCGTTGCCACGATTATAATCATTGCCAGTACAGTCGATTAAATTCTTAATTGGGTTAATTATTGACTGGCGAAGTAAATGTTATTTATTCGGCTATAATTTAAATTATTTATTTATATTAAACAAGTTTTGTTTATGACACTTGCCAACTGTTTAGCGAATTTTACTATTAATTATCATAATTTGCTGCATTACTATTATAAACTATTATTAGAGATATTATATATTACTTATAACTAAAACTAATATTGTTATGTCGATATCGCTCTTTATATTATTCATAATATAATTGTCTCAATTTATAGATATGCAAATTTGTGCGGCATAGCAAAATGCAAGAACTTGAATGTATGAGTAGTGGTTAATGTAACAATGCAGCTTGATAAAAGATAATCTTCGATCTGTCATAATAGTAAATCCGCTTTATTTACAGATAAGTGTGCGAGCGTAAAAACGGCGCTATGAACTCGTCACATAGCTAACATATAGATAGCATATGGTACGCTTTTCCAACTTTCCCCGAGTTTCAAAGACGCAAAGCTTGTAACAAGTAAAACACGCTAACTGAACTCACAACAGTCGTCTGTTGCAACTATTTCTCAAGAGGCGTTTCCCCGGCATATGCTTTCCTGCAACTATATTTCATCCCACCATAGATCTATAATAATCTTATCGTTTTTTTTTTTTTTTTTTTAATAATTCTGCTTTCTTCCATCGCCATAAATTTTTGTATTACGTAACAGGATCGTCATGGAAATTTTTAAACGTTCATTTTTATGATTAATGAAATGATAAAACAGAATATAATAGATTTGCTTTGAAAGAGACCGGGAAATAATTTGGATAAATGATAGGATTATAGCGGTTGAATTAATTCACTATTGGTCGTCATCGATGTCGCATCGACGTGCCATGAATATTTTATGAAAATTACAAATCCTCTGAGCTTTTGATAGGGCTGGGCATAAAGAAAGGCGCGGTACCTATATAAAGTAAGAATAATAAATTAATAATAATATACGTACGCACGTGTGCATTACGTGAGATTAGAAAAGATTTTTTTTCCAAAAAAGAGGCTGCAAGCACATCTAATTTTCACTTTCGATATACACCAAATTCGATTTCTCTTTCATACAGAAATTATTCGTGTAGCAGATATTTTTGAGATAAACGGAAAAAAATCTTTGTCAGCAAAAATAATACAGGATACTATATTATAAACATATGCAACACACACACGTGTATATAATAAAATATATAGTGGAGATCAATGAGAGAAAATCAGAATTAATAAGGTAATTTTCTTCAGGAGCCAATTTTGCACTGATATATAGATGCTTTTAAAAACACTCCTTCCATTGGATCCATTGGATCCATTTCCAATATCTACAAAAAGCTGGATGAAAAAAAAAAACTTTTCCACCGACCTAATATACAATACGCGACATACATATTGACCCATCAGTCATCAGCCCTTGCTCTGTGATGGCGGCATGAAACATTTCGTACGGTGTTTATTGACAAGTAGTTGGCGTTGGTTTGACTAACGGGCGCGCAGTAGACGGTTCAAACTCCAGCTCGACATTGTGTGTCGCAAACGTGGGCCATTTCCCTGGCTGATGATTTTCAATCACGATAATGCATCAAAGCGATATACGTGTGTATGTATATATATATACGCGTGCGCGCGCAAGCGGGCCCATTGTTATTCGCCAGCTCCTGTAACGCGTACCGGCATCACCAACCCCGTGTAATTTACTTCCGAGGCAGTGGGTCGTCGAAAACATGCACTATCGTTGTCGCTAATAATTTCTCCTACCGTTACATTATTATTGCAGCGTGGCCCACTGCGTCAGTGGCTTTATAACGGTCTCTTTGTAACGGTATAATTATAACTTTGTAAAGGTGCACGCTTGATGTCTCTGCTTTCGACATAAAAATATAAATTCTTTGGTTGTCTCCTTCCCTATTCTATTCAGTCTGATACAAGCTTCTCTTGGTCAAATAAAATCAATCGCTGACATTAGAATTTTTTTCAATAATGGATCCAGTAAGTTTTATAAGAATATTGAAAGATATTCATTGATATTAACTGCGTGTGATACATAATATAAAAAAATAATGACTATTATATCATAAGAAAATATTTGGTTATCACTTTCAATATCATAATCATCACGATTGATGCTAATTTGGAAATTGATATAAATCTTTTGAACGTTGAGTAATTCTTATGAAAAGCTGATAGTCAAAAGTGATGATTTTATACGCTAATAGTGCGATTCTTGTCTTTCTCGTCATGCAAAACAGTATCTGGAAGAACGGAGTCTGAATAAATCTACATCATTTTCCCCTCGGAGCATCGTCACGCGACGCGCGACGCGCAACGCGAAAGTACAAAAAGAGTCATACCGACGACATCATCCCTGTGTGGTGCGTACGCAGCACCTGAAGCTATAAGATAGGATTTATTATCCTTACGAAGAAACGACAGGGGATTTCCATCTTCCATGTCAAAGAAAATTTAAGAGACTCCGCGGTCTTCATAAAAAGATCTCCCTCAATACTTTACGTAAACATGACAAACGCCGACGAAAACTATAAAAATTTTGCTAGAGGAACTTTGCATACCTCAGTCGCGTAATAGCAAAGTTCTATTTTCCCTGTTACTCTATAATTCTACCCCATAACACCATAATTCTATACTATAATTTTCTGATTATTATATAAATTTCTGCAACTCCCCGCCATAATACATTTAAACCGCTTTACTTAAGCCATCTTCATTCAATTTTGGAATTAAAATAATCCTGTGCACATTCTGTATAATCTTCTCATCACGTGTAGCTTTAGATCGACTTATTAGGAACTTTATTTTGCCGTATGTTTAAATTACGATATCTCAAATGAGAAATATAAAATTATCGTACATAATAATATTATATACTTTAAATTATACATATATTAATAACATTCAATTAAAAATATCAAACAAGATAAAAATCAAATTGCATCGATTTATTATATCGATTTTTTGTGGTTACTTGATACTTGTCTGATGAAAAGAATGGAAATAAAATCACAAACTACATAATTTTGACGGTTATGCTGAACGTTTAATCAGCTGAATTTTGAAACTTTAGCCGCAAGGACCCATTGGTTAATATAATGGTACTTGAAATGTATCTGTACGTGATGTTTTACGCATGTCTTCTTTGAAAACGAATAAGCTAAAATGTTAATCAAGATATACAACCAAATAGATTCACCTTCATTTATTCGTTCGATTGCTGTTGCTATTTTTGAACGTATATAGGAATATATAGGAAATTCCTGCAGATTCCGGAAATTCAAGGCATTTCAATTAAGAAAATCGATATTGAATTACATATTTGATTTAACCCTTCCATAACTGCCAAAGAATTTATTTATAATGTTTAAATCTCAATGCGACAATATGAAATGTTATTATACACTAGAAAATCAGCGCGACTAATAATAAAATGATTATTAATTTTGAATACTCGCCTAACTATGCAGAATTATAACAGAGAATATTGATTTGTATAATAAATAATTAATAATAAGTAATTTTTCTCTTTAATTTTAAACAAATATGTATATATAAAATGACAAATTAACTTATGTCACCATGCACCTTATTTCTCCAAAATTAATAAAATTAATCACTTTATCAAATTGATTAAGCTCAAAATTAAATTAAGAATTACTTAAATAAAAAATAAAAATTTTGCATTTCTACCTGTTCCTTAATTACAAATTTATAAATCATTAATTACAAATTTTACAAAAATTCCACGCGCTTATTTATTATAAAGCTATAATTATAAGATCATATAGGATTTTTGTGCAATATTATTTAATGACGGATTGTTTGATCAATTTGAGAGCGTAATCTTTTCAATAAGGACAATATTAAGAGAAGCTATATCAGTGTTATCTTGATCTTTCAATTTTTAACATTATATTTCTTTATAATTAAATTTTAAATTAAAATTTCATTAAAGAAACTTAAAATTAACTAAAACGTGTTATTATCTGTACGGCTCCTTTCAGTATATAAAGAATAAAGATCCTTTATTCATCAATCATTTATAAAATTGATTTTAATATTATTAAACTAATGGTTGTTGGTTACCTATTCACCTATCGTTTACCTATTTTTCAATATCTCGATAATGCAAGAAAAAAGAAAAACTCACGTTGACTGCTACTGCGTCTTATAATATTTTCCAGGAACGTGTTTTGGGGGGCTACCAGGCCCCTACGCCCCCCTGGCATCCTTTCTTTATTGAATGGTTCCGGATCCTGGTCGCTGCGGTGGCTATCAGGATCTCGGCCAGCTTGTACCGGCTAGGATGATTATAAGCTGCCAGCAATACGTAACGAAAATCCTTCGTATTTTCTCTTTCTCTCTCTTTCCCCTTCTTTTTTCACTCTTTTTTCACCAATGATTCACTTCAGGTATATCTCTTGATATACATATAACAAAATGACGGTACACCTCACGCACTTTCGTTTGCGATAACGCTCGAACGCTTCACGCGACGATTCACTATTGCGATTCATTAGACTGGTATCGTACAACGCGCGCGAACTATTCAGCGCCAGCACTTATCCGGGCAAAGTCTGGTACGTTAAAACAATTTCAACACGATTTTATGTAATTGTGTAACAAGTGACTCTCCAAAGCAAGCACTCAGTTTGCAGAGGGATTTTACAATTTTACAATATGAAATGATTCCGCAGCACTCTCGATAGAAAAAAAAACGCCTGGTAATTTTTTATGATCACTTCCGGCAAATCAATAAAAGCATTTTGTTATATATTTATGGAACTTATGAGACAAGTTTCAATTCAATTTTGGCGTTTTGTTTCGGCGTTGAAGATTATCGCGATTGCCCACGATTTTTAGATCGACCAAAACTTCCGAAGTAAAATAACGAAAAACAGAGAAGACCGCGAATTTTTTTGTCGTGGATCCTCATGCCATTTACTATCCCATTAAGCGATCGAATGGAAGTCCAACAACAGACTTCCGTCGATGATTCTTCGATAAATACTTAATAGCGAAGATGGGAGTAACGACTTCTTTCGTCACCTAAACGACGTCCTCCTTTCTGACGTCATCACGGCAGCACGAAATGGCGCAGCTACATGAACCAACGATTTTCTCGACGAGGAGAAGGAAGAATGGATTGTTTCGTAGGAATCGATCGCCTCGAGATTAGCCGGTTGGAAAAATTGATTTACCGGTTCGCTCAATTTACTCAGAAAAATTGACACGTGTTTAACACGTATAATTGTTCGCTCGCTAATTGATAATCGATGAAAGGCAAAAATCAATCGATCGATTATCGGGAATCGTTTCTTGAGATCGACGATTCTTTCGAGCCGGTTTATCCTACTATCCTTTCGCTGGATCGATTTAACAAATTGGATCAACGATTCTACCGGGAAGCCGCCGATGCTCGAGAGGATTAGTATTGACCCAAAGGACCGCTCAACACCGGTGGCGGCGGCGAGTGGTGTGTCGTTGGTCAATGGTCCACCTGGCCTTTCGAGGACCCTCGAGCGCGCTTCAAATTTGCTTATCGATTTGCACGTTCGGCACTCATTCGGAATTCCAGTCGCACGTGCTTGACCGCGCACGCTTGATTCGGCGAATTCGTTTATCGACTTTCCTGACCTCGCCTCGAAGACACTGGCCGTTGTTGTCGGTCCAGCGGTCGGTCGTTCGTGGACGCGGTCGTACAATTTGTCGAATCCGTGCGGAATAGGTATCGGTTGGAAGAGCCTGACAATCGAGCTGTCACGGGCGAGGATAAGGAGGAGGAGGAGGAGGAGGAGGCGAAGGAGGAGGAGGAGGAGGTGGACGATCGATCGGAGTGCAGCGTCGATCGATCCACCTGGCCGTCGTCCCTCGAGAATGATTACGTATGTTGTCGGTGATCGCGGTGAGCGGGACGATGCCCTCTTCTTATCCGCGCGCCGAAGACATCGATGAACGTGAGGCCTCGACGGTGCTCCCGGAAGTGTCGTCGGACAATGGCAGACGATACACGACCGATGACCCATCTAACCGCAATCCTTCCAAGTGATCGCTCTCGCGGCGACGGTGACGTATTCGCAACGACGACGACGACGATGACGATGACGATGACGACGACAGGTAACGTGACGACTGCGCCGTTGTACCCGCGACGTCGTTCTCCACATCCTCGGCGTCCTCCTCAGCGTCTGTGCAGGCGGTATTCGCGGAGGAGGACATCCCTCGATAGAGATCGGCCGGATGTGAGATGTCCACTGCCGATACCTAGTCACATCATCATTTCTTCGTGTGCTACCTCGCGATGAGAAGCACTTCGATGTCACCGACTCGACTACGCGAGTCTCGTTCTTCGACAAGTTCTGGCGTATTTCAAGATGATTCTTTACACTCGATTCCTTATTTACAGGAAGATCTTCTTCTGATGATTGATGATTGCGCGAACGACGGTAATTGAAACTGTCCAGATGACGATAGCAACGAAAGGCTGTAAACAGAAAAAATAAGTTTTCGTGTAACTATACGAAAAAGGGTAACTTCGTGACTTATATAATTTTTTTACAATTGAGCTATCGTAAGATATTAATGAATATTAATTATTATCTATTGATATACATGGATCTAGTATAGTATATAGAAAGGTGTTTCAAGTAGACTACTAAGATCGCACTCCAACTAGTTTCATCACGTAGCATTTAATCTTTTGGTTCTTTGAGTTCAAGTGTTTTTATACTTGGAAGAAACTCGATTCGCAAAAATCGGCTTTATCTAGTTCGCGCGATTGTCCCAACTAATATAACTTCCTCGCGCTGGAAGAAATGTAGCAGTTGCAGTTGAACTTTTAATGTTATTCGAAAACTTTCCGATTCAATGCTTCCGTCATTCGTGTCGCAAGTGCGTCGGTGCTGCATCATTTATTCTGATTTTAAAAACAGTAACTTCGCCATAAAATCGGTTATAAATTCGGGGAAAAGGTATATTTACAAATATATTTATATATTAATGTATATTGCGTGTTGTCCCTGTGGGACTGGTAAACTCTATTCCTATCGACATGCTCAAAGCGGGCGTGGTCGATCATATCGTTGAAAGTATATAGAGCATTCAGCGTTTGCCATATCGTACTCTTTATACAGCTTTGCAGATAAAGCGTATGTCCCCAATTAGAGCTTCATGTATATTATTAGGATACGCCCCCTAAAATTTTGATCGATCACATAAATACAGCAGTATTTTTAGTATGTATTATTATATATTCCCAAACTTTTGACAAGTTCAAATAAAAATGACATTTACCATTTTTTTACATAAAGCAAAATTTTTAATTATACAGTATCAAATTTGTTTGATCATTCTAGTTTTTATTAAAACTTTTCAATTAACATCGACTGCATCTGTACTCAAGCTATGAATATCGTGTTAAAGAATACTTAGAGCTGATTGACCTTCTCTAATTATTTGTGTGTGTGTGTGTGTGTGTGTGTGTGTGTGTGTGTGTGTGTGGGTGTGTGTGTGTGTGTGTGTGTGTGTGTGTGTGTGTGTGTGTGTGTGTGTGTGTGTGTGTGTGTGTGTGTGTGTGTGTGTGTGTGTGTGTGTGTGTGTGTGTGTGTGTGTGTGTGTGTGTGTGTGTACATCAAATGTAGAGATACACAGTCTAACAGTCACGGACATGGCGGTTAAGATAGAAGCGACAAACGGGATCATTCGATATAGACTTGCAATTCGATTGAGCACTACGATGTCATTTTAACCCGAGTCTGGAATATCACGATAAAGTCCATCGCGTAATTTTTATCAGTCGTACATATTTTTTTTCCAATTGCCTTGAAATAAAAGATAAAATAACACTATCCCGAGGTGGTATCAATTTTCAAGAAGAAGTGAGTATAATTGAGGATATAACGTGCATAAAAAAAAGTAACGCACGTAATAAAATTCTCAGAAACTTCAATTGCGTTGGACATTATATCGAACTAGAGCCGCGATTATTATTGTAGCATGACTGCTTTCGCGCGTATACTCCCGGTTTTCTATGTTTAATTCCGAATCGATTGAAACAATACTTTACACCTACCGCTATCTGAAACACTCCGATAATTTCACACGCTTTACTTCCACGTAAAGTAGATTTAGACATTTAAATGATAGCAATCTATAGACAGCTATAGAGATGACAATATTGCATTTAAATCTTCTTAATCTCTTGAATTTTCCATCACGTACATAATGTCTTTATAGATCTTCTTCATATATTAAATTTATGGACATGCATAAAACCTTTTTTTTTCAATCTCTCTCCCCCTTCTCTTTCTCTGTATTTTATCTCTTTAACATTGAAATCACCAGTTATGTCAAAAACCATCATTGGAAAGTTATGAAACGTTCATAAAAATGCGAAGATATCTGCTAGAGTTTTATCCATTCTTATTCTGTATGTATTCAACTTGTCACAACTGCGTTGGCCAATTCTTTTAAAAATAGAATCGCTCTTCTTTCCAATACGCCTGCTTTTTTAAAATGTCAGCAAAATACAAACACTTATGACAATGTCGAACCTGCGTTTCAGGTAGTCATACTTTTTGCGAGTATTGCGATTTCCGCATATGTTGCTGGTCATCACAAATGCGAACAAAACCTTCGCTAATGTTTTTCATTACGCGATATGCTGGTCGATCGTTTTGTCTCAAATAAAAGATTGCGAAATGCATGCACTGAAAATGTAGAGATTTGCATTAAGTATTCAGAAATATTATGGGCTATAAGATATGTATGAAATATTAGCTTTACTTCATACAAAGCAAATAAGATTAGAGTTTACACTAATTAATATTTATATAGATATAATTATATATATTTATGTAGAGTTATCTTTTTATATACAATATTATTTTTGGTTAAATAACTAAAAATTTATAATGCAATAATAAATGCAGTTTCTACTAGTTTTTTACTTACTGATTATTATACTGTTAGTTACTTACACTATTATTACAATTATATAATATTAAAATTTATTTCTATAATTTATATATATATATATAAATATCCTATTATATATATATATATATATATATATATATATATATATATATATATATATATATATATAATAGGATATTTATCTGTGCATGCTTTAAACAAAAAAGTAAATCAGAGCGACTGCGCTCAAAGTTTATAAAGTTTGCAAAGAGCGAAACTTCTTGATGCGAGACGTAGAGTTAGCGTTTGCCGCTTGATATTCATGATAAGACAAGAGTGGCGATACATCCCGACATTCATTAACTCACCGGGAAACCGACGAAGAAAGTTTCGAAGATATCTGTGAGAGTCTCCAAAAGACAGTTAATTCTTATGAGCAACGAAAATTGAAGAAAAACGAAAATTCCATGATTTTTCTCGAATATTATGGAGAATCATATAATGCTTTTCATTAATTATAAAAAATAAATTTATGCAATTGAATAAGCGATTTTGAGATGCCTAATTTTCAATATAAGTTTAAATGCATAATATAATTTTATTTGTTAGTAAATAAATTATGAACATCTATTTACTTAGTTACATTCGCAATTTACGAAATTTTGCGCATATTAGTGCGATAAGGAGAAGATTGTTATCTAATATGCAGATCAATTTTACTTAGGAAATTTATAGCACCGTAAAACGAATGTTATGATACTATTTATGAAAGCGGTACACCGAAAGCTCTTAAGGCAGCGCTTTTCAATCTAGCTGGTACTTAAAGTGTATTTCCAAGATGAAATGGCGAATATGACGTGAGTGTGACACAAACCGTTTAATGTTTAAGAAGGCAATATTACTATTGCTTGAATTAAAATAATAACCATTCTTATCGATCTACACTATTTACAGTTAAAATCTTACCGAGAAGAGAGAGAGGGAGAGAGAGAGAGAGAGAACAATGTGATACAAACACTTAAAATGCAAACTTATACTGCAGTTAAATTTAGAAATCTATTCCTTCTTGCACACACACACATGCGCGCGCGCGCACCTCTCTCTCTCTCTCTCTCTCTCTCTCGCACACAAATTTTCTAACTAAAATTATGCGCTTAATATTTGCATTAATATCATAAATCATTGTACTACGGAGAATCAAAATTAATAATCCAACTGAATAATTTATCTGCGAAAAATAAATCGTTATTCGATATGTCATCAAAAACTTCGATCGAAGACAGTCGAAGTTCTTCGCGACAAACATACATAAATCGTGACTTGCCGAGAAAAACAGTCAAAATTTATTCTTTATATTTTATAAGATTCAAATAATTAGATTAGAAATTGCATTTTTTTGCAAAAGGATTACTCAAACTATTGAAGAAAAGTTATCCAAGTGCTAGTTGACTAGGCGGGTTAGATGGATGCCAAGATGTATGCCGGAGAGAAGAAGCTCGAGTGTCGTTATGAGTCCTCGAGTCAAAGAAAAGTCTGTCTCTTAAGTACCCCGAGACCATCATGAATCTTATTAGCTCTATTATTATTATTAAAGTAGAATGCTTTCTACAATAAATACGTAGTAAAAATTAAATTTGCAGATAACAGGTAGGATAATAAAAATAAATAACATGCAATATCAATCATTCTTTTAAAAATATTTGAATGAAACAATGTGTCGTATTATTGAATTCTTCTCGCCATCACATGCGCACCCCTATGATTATTTTAATCCAGAAATTACTAAGAAATTGCTATTACTGTATAAACGTGATAAATGTTTAGTAATAAAAACAAACGTAAACATTCAAGCAAGTTTGAATCCGTGATAATTTATACACTTATATTTAGCATTTGGTATATAAAGGCTCAGCTTATGTTTTTTTAAGTTAATTTTTCGAAAACGGCCAAAAACAGAATGTTGACTCTTTGCAACCTCGACACCGTTGTCTCGATATCTCATCGTCGGTGTCCTCGTCGTTATGTGACATTTCCAATTTGTCCCAGTTTACAGGATAAATGTACTTATGCCTCGCGTGCAGGCAAATGTTACCAATATTAGAAAAGAGAGGCCGAGTTTGCCCGGATTTACAAGAATTCTAATATCGCCCGAAGGTCGACCTAAAGTGGAAAAGTAGTTCGTACACGATCGATTAACTTAGTTTCGCGTTAAAAAAACCTGAATCGACATAAGGACGCAACGACGAGATGTTTGTATTACATTGCACATAATAATCAAATAAAAAAATCCTTTTTATGATATTAGAAATGAACTTTTTAGATTTTATTCTATGACAAATGCCGCGTAAATCATTGGGATACACTTTATGTTCTCGTATATTTTTTACATATTTTTAAAATCCCTAAACGCGACAATATATGCGGAATCAACTGCATTAGATCTTGAACATTTTGTTGGTTACCTCTATTCTAATTCAACATTATTCGATAATAGGGATAATATTATAGCCATTATTTACAATTTCGAAATTTTAATAGAGTTGGACAAAGTAACAATCGATATAGATATATACAAAAATTTTAGTAACTGTAAATACTCAACATTATTAAAATTTTGATGCATGTCTGAGAAAGCAATGTATTCTTAAATTTTTTATCATTTTTATACTTATTGTTAGTAGGATAAAGTAAGAATTTTAAGACGGAAAAAAAGAGATATCGCTTTTAGTGTAATAGTATTATGGCAAATATAAAAAAAAAAATATGAAATTTTCTCTTTATATTATTTTCTTTTTTAGTTTTTTATACACCTTCGTCGAACACAGAATAAGCACGTATTGTAAGTATGTCTACTACACACTATATGTTAAAATTCTAGTGAATTTTAAGATTCACACATGATACATGCTTCGATTTCACACATTTGTTCGATATTTATATTTATCCACCGTATTATCTACCGTACCTTTAATTTTAAGATTCAGCATCAATTATTATTATGTTAATAGCATTAACAAAGAATGTCTAGTTTAATCACGCAATTTAACTTATATCGAGAGTGCACTAGAAGAAGCGTAAGTTATATATAGTATAATACAAAACGTTCATCGTCATTGGAACGTTTTTGGCACGGTAGCACGGTACTACGCTTTACTAGCCTTTTTCATCTTCTCTGGAGATCGATCGATCCGCGTCGTATTTTTCTTAATTCGTGGTCCACGCATCATCATCGTCTATATGTACCCGCGGAATGACCCCGTTGAGACGAGCCGCGATCGTTGAATAAGCTTATGGCAAAGTACAACGTAAGAAAATTCAGCGAGTGCGAGCAATTGTTAAATACGTACATTTGCACAATTCCGCGTTACTGATTTTTTGGAAACTACAATATGCAATATACCATTTTCTAAATCATTCTAAAGTAAAATAAGAACTGAGTGAAATACATTATATAGAATATTAAATTAATTAACGTATTAAGCTTTATTATGTGGTTAATTTGGGGTATATTTTGATTCTTTGATTTTAATTATACGATTACATCGGCAATTATTCACACATCAGTTTATAAGATTATCGACGAGAATGATAGAATGGACGAACAAGTAAATGGATAAATATAAAAGCGTGGAAAAGCACGATGTTCAATGTCTTGAAGTTTGAAGTATTTAAAAACCTTAATAAGTTAGGAAAAGATCTTTACACATAGCTGATCTGTATAATTGACTCATAAAGAGAACACAAAACGGAAAAGAAGGAACGGCTTCCACACTAAGCTAATAATTGCGCGCATTAATAACGCATTAATCGCGCAAACATTAAAAGTTATTTCCTTCATTATATAACGAGTGTGACGAGATGACTGAATCTTGTTACGGCCCGTACGCCACAAATGCGATCGATAATTAATTAGGAACTTACACCGGCCTACAACTAACAATAAGTAATAGCATATAGCTGTAAATTCGTATAGAATTGATCGCGGATGACAGAAATATGGCTTTCAGTTGTGTCTCCTTTGCCTTTCAATTTCTCCTCCTTATTTTTTCTGACCTTTAAAGTGAAAGCTATGAACCTTCATTCACCTCGTAGACAAGGTTCGATTCATCATTGGCCATGGCAATTACTTTAGCCAAACTATTTTGCTGATATGCTCGAAGAAGCGATCTCTCATTTCGAAGGAGCATATATCGATCGACCTTTCTACACGAAGGGTATGCCTTCCCTTTGCATTTGCCTTACACCAATTGCCAGAAGGTATTTGTCCCATGCTCGAACAATGCTCGCTGAATCGCCTGTTGACATTCAGCAGACTCCTGAACTGCTTAAGCAATAAGGAATCTACCAAGATTATGTCCGATTCTCAAGGAATGTATTTCAGCAATCATAAGTTGAAATAGTTGCTACATAATTCGTGACATAATTATGTAATTTTTTAATAAAAAGTTTTCATAATGTAATTTTATATAACATTACAAGATATTATTCTTAAAAATAATTGAAATTTTTTTTTTATGTATCGATCAAACATTTGTATTGTTATATGAATGTGTTCTGCGTTTGGATTTTTCTTTAATTTTCTTTTACCGATACTTTGTAAGTTAACTCACCAAAACTGCGCTTAAGCAGAAACTTTCAACAAAGCGTTCCAGTCGATCGCCTAAATTAACGACTCTCAAGACTAACCTGAAACTAGATGGCTGAAAGATTATAAGAATGGAATATATTCGTATTTTGCTTCTTTGCTATAGTTGCAAGAAAAGATCCTTTCAGTCTTTTAAATTTTGCACCACGCGTTTGACGTAGTTTATTTTATACATAAGTAATATTGCAGAGTTCTTCAAAGTTCGGTTTAAATAGTTTTTCGATTTTGTTGTCCAAAATACCTCAACATAAAATATCTAACTTGAAATTCTTCCTAATTTTCAATCAATATGATGTAACGCAAAAATGGACAATTAAATATTAATAATAAAAAACCTAAATTCCTATAATTCTTCAAAAACAAAGTGTGCTACAATATTAGCAATCTTTAATATATTACTTTATGTTGTAAAGTACTGATTCTCGTTTTTTTTGTTACAAATTAAACACATGAAAGTAATGTGTGTGTGTGTGTGTGTGTGTATTATCATGTATTATCACATGCATATAACATTAATAATTACAGTTTTATACCATCTTGTTTAGAATAGTGATATAATTAATAACTGGTAATGATTATCTATAATTATGTTATTTTTGCTATATATATATTATACAAGGTGAGTTTTATTTCGTGTGCTAATTATCTTCGCCAATTATTTCAGAAAGTATTGGTTTATTGGAAAAATGTTTCAGATAAAAGTTTGAGGGTTCAAAGGGGGTCAATAGACAATCTTATTAGATTTTGGGTCCGAAGCCTGTGTTAAATCCAGTAGGGCTCAAGTCAAATTTTTTAAATAAAAACCCCCCATTAAAAAAATTTAACTTGGGATTCTACTGGATCGAACAAGAGTCCCGGACCCAAAATCTAATAAGATTATTAGCTCTCTCTGAACCCTCCAACTTTTATTAACTTTTATAAACATTTTTCCAATAAACCAATACTTTCCGAGATAATTGATGGAGATAATTGGCACAACAAAATGAAAAACTCACCCTACATATATATTATATATGTTTTCTTAGAATATTCACATCTATCGCTTAAAATTGGAAGTATTTGTCTGCTTATTATACTTTGTATATCGATTATGTTACGAATGGCGTGTCTCTGAACGTTGTGGGAATAAAACATGTCATAAAATTCTTTTAGCACCGGAATGTAACAAAGATGATCTCGTTTCGTGTGAAGAAGGTGGTCAGATTAATATCTTTACGAAACCCAAGTCAGAGACTTTGTTATCTTTCCGATAATCCGATGTCGTTTGAGAACGCGTTGCTTCTAACAATAATTGCTACTGCTGGCGATGTCACACCGAGCTAAATAACGTCGCGTTTCGTGGCGCAAAACCCAGAGAAGTAGGGAAACACCGAAAAAGTTGAATTACAATTCCGATGACCTTCGGAAAGAATGGAAGAATCCACGGTGCCGAGACTGCTGTCGGCGTCTGCTGTCGTCGTTTTGACCTCCTACATAAAAACGCTTCTTACTTCTTATTCTACACGCTTTGTGTAGAATAACGCGAATTTGATTTAGCATTTAAGTATGCGATGAATTTACTAGTCGACTGTCACGAGAATGCGTTGTAAAGGAAAGAAAAATGTAAAACGGGACAATAGAAAGATATCATAAAATATCGTTTACTGACAAAAACTGAGAAAGTAGATAAGTACGCGCTATTCGATTAAAGTTTTATTCATCTAGAGAGCAAAAGAAAGAAATGATACAAACATGCAATTCTTGTAAATAAATGAGTCCAAGTATATACATTTTACAGTAAAAACGTTAAAACATAATGTGTTTATTATACGTGTGATGCTGTATCAGTGTTAATCCATGGATCGGCTCGTCATCACAAAGATTGATATGTGAAATATTCGCAGATTAAGATTACGTACAGTTGTCATAGCAAAGACAAATAGCTCGCTAGATTAAGTTATACAGAGTCAAACTAGAAAAAGTGCGGTCAAAACATGAAATGTAAAATACGTTCTACATGTTCCGAAAATGAAACTCACTAAATTCTCAGTTTTTTTATTTTTCCTTTGTAATGCACTTGGCCTATTTTCAGACACGATCCGATATTTGAATGACATGACGCTCATGCAAAAAATTGCACCCTGCAGCGTTATACAGCGACTTCGCGTCCGCGTCCACACTAAAAATTCGCGATCATATAAATACACTCCTCTATTTTCTCCGCTCTTTTATATCGTCCACAGTTTTAACAGACTTTTATACAATTTGTTTCTTATAGTGCCGTTTTACTGTTTATAGAAATTAAAATCCAATTTTCGATTGACATAATATATATTCTTCAAATTAGCTATATTAATTAGAATCATTTTATTTTACAAATTAACGAAATATTACACGATTAGTCAAGAAAAGAAATATTTCATGCAAAAAGATTTTTGAAATTTTTACATCTTATAAATGCTTGCATCATAGGTAATTTAAGAAAGAAAATAACGATATATAGGGTGAATCATTAAAGGTGTTACAGGCTAATATTTTTTAAATTGTACGAGATATGAAACTAATTTTTCAGCGATTGTTTGGTATCGAAACGGACATTGTGTAATTAAGTCAATTTTTTTCGTTCGCTTCGATACCAAACAGTTGCGAAAAAATAAGAATTTCATATCTCGCTTAGTTTCAAAAATATTAGCCTGTAACACATTTAGTGATTCATCCTGTTTATATATGTATAAGTAAGACTATAAAAATGATTCATATGACATTAATATAATATATAATACATATGTTATTATATTAATTCAACATATCTAAACAGAACAAAACAGGACAGAAGTAACAAAATTATATCCCTAGATCAAAATCTACTGGAGGGGGCGGTGGACGAATCATTGCGCTACCCGCTGCCCCCTCACTTAAACGTGCCGAGAGGGACGCCCGCGGGGTTTTAGCCGGTAAAAATCCGGCACTCCCCTCGTCTTTTCCCGGAGGCGAGGGGGTCTTCCCCTTCTTGAAGGGGCTACTGGGCAAATCGGGCTTCGGCCTGAGATCCCAGTAGTAGAAGATTTCCCCGCGTTAAAAAAAAAAAAAAAAATCAAAATCTACTAGGTTTATAGTATAGATAAAGGAAGAAATGTTAAAAAGTGTGAATGAATTACAAAATGTATTACATCGATAGCGAGAAAGAAAAGAGAACTGCTGAGTTTAACTATGATATGTATACTTACTATACATACTATGTTGACGAACTTATAAAACCGAATCAATAGTGTGTAACGGATAGATGATAAAACGTGAAAGATAAAATTGGAGATATTTCTTTGTATGAAAAAGCTAGTATGATAGTAAAGGGCAAACGAAAACATCGAGCGGAAAAGCTCGTGAGGATTTTCTCCTCGCTTAATCGATAGAAACTGAATGAAAGTCCAGGAAATTCCTTGTTGCATTTTGTCTTTTAATCAGTCACATCAAATCAGCTCCACTTTTGTCAAACTTTTGCACTTTTAAACATTTTACAACAAATGCAATTATATTTACGAATATAAATTGTTTACACGCGAATTGTTTGCATTTAATATAAATATAGTGTGCGAAAGTTATTCTGTAATAATCTTTGTCCAGCATCGTAAATATTAACATTAAAGTAACAATATTTAAAATTATGTCGAAAGACTAATATTAATTACAAAAATTGATATAAAAAAATAAGAGTAAAAATAAAAAAATATCTTTAAGGAAAATCCACAAAAGAAAAAATAGGTTAAGACGAACTTAATGCGGATATTGGCGAGAATAATTTCTTATTTCTTATTTCTTATTTTAACATTATTATATCGAGAAATTGATATTGCGAGAAATAACATTTCGGCTACCACAGATCAGCACGCGGATCACTGATTCCACATAGATTCGATTAAATCACGAATTCTTTTAATTTCTTATTTAAGAGACTGCATCGGATGCTACCTATCTCTTTTTCCTCTTATGTACGTTTCCATTCGAATATGGTCAAACGATTCATTGCATTTCTTTCGCCAACTTGTCATAGTCGATATACAGAAAAGGAAATAAGGGAATGATCAGAAGCACTTCAAGCACTTAACCAAACATTACTAGAGCGATACATTTTCGAAGAAAATGTTACATTTTTCAGAGAAAATGTCTTTTGATTCACGTCCTTTTTTAACAAAAAAAAATACACTCTATCGTGTCAAAAAAGTAGCTTGAAATTGTATCTATTAATCATATAAGAACGTGATATACGTTAAACGAAACTTAAGTCAGTGATAGATTACTGATATATTAACGACATCGTGTAGATACTTGTAACTCTCAATGAATTACAAGCCACTATAGATCGAGAATATTAAGGTATCAGAGTTCAACATAACAGCTTTAATTGATGAAACTTGGCGGATATCTTTGACTTCCGCATCTTAGTTTCCTTGGAGAGTAAGATTGAGAGACTTCCTATTCAAGCGCAATCGACTATGATGCATTCCGATCTCTGCTAAGCCATCATACTCGACAAGTAAGGGTGGAAACATAAGAATATCATGATGTCTTTCCATATTAGCATACGGGTATGCTACTGACAGCAGTACCGTCATCATTTTCCATTACAAACGTCTTGAATTGCTTACCATACTTATGTGATTTAATGATTGTGCTAAAATTCAATTATTATTGATATTATTGTGAACATGATTGTGAATCAATTGTCAATTACAAAATAGTAATTTTATAATAAATTTCAAACATAAACTATGACAAAAAATCAGAACTAAATCAATTAACAAACACAAACGGAATATTGTTGTCATCATGATTAAATTATATGCGTTAACTGATTTAATGACTCTTATGTATGAAAATACAAGATAGTATTATAATATAATATTAAATTGTGTTTAGCAGCGATCAAAATGAAAAGTTTGCTTAAAACTTACGAATATTCATGAGCATTTTCTTTACTTTTTTAAACAAAGTTTCCCCATTAACAAGACAGATTAACAGATTTGTAAGAAGTGCAGTTTTATAAGAATTGCACTAGTCTCGAGTTCTGTCGTATCCATGTGATGCTGTCAGTGACTGCCATGCGAAATAAAACTAAGATCATTCAATCGTCGACACTTGACAGCCGACAGAACTCGATGTTGCTTATCCGTTCCCATAAAACCGTCGACTACTGAGGCTGCCTCAATTCAACACGTTCAAATACGCATTATATGGAGGGGTAAAAACCAGTGGTCAGTAGGTCAAATTTTTAAAAATATTTTTTCGTGTGCATAGATGCAATTTATATATTGTATAGATTGCATCTATGCACGCGAGAAAAAATTTTAAAAAATTTGCCTTACACCACTATGACTTTTACCCCTCCATATATACATATAATATATTCTCAAAAGTTGAAGAAGTGAAAGCCGATGGTAAACATTTATAATAACATCAATATTCAAAATCGTCGCGATTTTAAACGAAAAATAATTCCTCGTTAAATGATGATGAAATTTTCTGTTCCCGTTTTTATCAAGTTATTAGTTGCTTAATCTTACATTTGTCATTTTTCTTATTTTCGATGTAATTTCTAATATAGGTAACATAACAATGTTAAAATTCATCAAATGAGCAACATATTATATGATCATTAGCTTGATAATTAAGCATCAATCAAAATTAGTAAAACAATGGACGATCGTTTGTGAATCATCATAACGAATATTAGTAGTATAATATATCTTAAATCTATATATATTATCGTATGTATTGTTCAAACAATTTAATATATATATATCAATATCATTAAAAAGATATCATCAATATTCTGTCATATATACTTGAATCAACATTCTTGAGAATACGATTCTGTCTGATAACGTAAATTTAATTTAATTATCCGCATCCTTGTTAATGACAGGCTATTTTGGTCAATATTATTATTCTATGATTTTTCTGTAACACAATCTGAGACGATTTACTTGCAAGCAAGGAAACATCGAGAACTAGAAAGAGAAAGAGATAGTATATATACAGATTCTCCGCGTATTATAACACATTCGTCATCTCACGAGATTACAATTAAGGATTCATCTACTTTCTTGTGCTTCCAGTTTCACCTGTTCTCCAATATATGTACATGTCTCTAATACGAACAAAGCAAGTTATCGCTAGTTACTTATCCCTCCATTAAAAACATTTAATTGGCAGATCATAAATTCTGCCGATCGTTTACTTATATATATCTTTCAATTGAAGGATCATGATTACAGTAAGCGCGATAAATTTTTGACGCCTCACGCCTCACGCAGCAGTTCGGGACCGAGCAAGAACGATCGTTTCGAGCTAGGTCACATGCCACGCGGCGCGACCGTTATAGACCCGTTTCTCGATAAGCTTTATAACGTCAAGTCGGCGCATATCAGGCGCAATCGGAGCGGTTGGAGCAAATCGAGCAATCGCGATCCGATCTTGCCATATAATCGCGTACCAGTAGCACGTATATTATTGTTCCTTGTCTTCGAGTTCCTTATCTCGTCGAGTTCCTATGTCGTCTCGTAGGAGGGTGGTTCCGTCCATCGCCTCTCTGGATCGTATCGTATCCCGAGTCGATCGATCGTCGTGGGGTGCACGCGCGCTGACCGGTTGCGGCACCACGTTCCCACACAAAAATTGCACAAATCGCACCCGATACGTATATCTTGGTGGCAGATAGGAGAGATACAAACACTGTGTTCAAGTAACAAATTATCCGCGAGCCAAAGTTGACCAACCTTTCTCTAAAGGTCAAGGGGAGTAGGGAAAAACCGAATTCGAGTGGAATTTTGTGTGAGAGAACAAGCGTGCGTACGCGCGAATAGATAGATTCCTCCAATTCACCCAAATTCATCCGTTCGGCAGGATGACCGAGTGGAGACTGAGAACTGAGACTCACCCTCACCCTGCGTGATGCCGTGGCGGCGCTGACTACCCCCGAAAGAAGAAACACCATATCCCCCACTCACAGACCCACAACAGCGCGGCGCGTCGCGTCGCGTCGCGGCGCGCAACCCCTGTTGTCTCGCCCTTTTTCTCTAGCTCTAGGCTCTAGCCCGCCGTGACGCGTCGTCGTCGAATTTCTCCTTCAGCTAGTGATACCGAAAAAGCCGACGCGTAGAAAACGGGTCCGATTAACGCCAAGTCGAATTACATTGGGTTTGATTGGTTTTGTAATCTGATGACAAACCAACCATTGACTCGTTTACAGCTAAAAGCCGGTCAGTGTAACTACCAGATGTAGCGATAGCCGCGAGCAATTTCCACGCTTGATGGAACCTTTTCACTGCCAAGGGGATGCACGTGACCCGCTGACACATGAAACGCGCAACACGAAACTCAGTAATATAGATAAACGCAAACTCAATTCGAATGGTGATCGTGATTAACCACGAACAAAATGTAATATTTACTTCGATATCAAACACAAAGAGTATTAACAATTTTTCTTTGTAATATGTGTTTCAGTTTTTTTCGTGTTAATTCTTATTGTTAATTATTATTGTCGTGTTAATTATTATTGTCCTTATAAAATAGTGAAAACTAGTGAAGTTACTAGTGAAAACAATATTAACAAAGCTAACACAGAGAGAGCATTCGAGATAAATACACAATTCAATTATTCGCTTTCATTAGAAATGCCTCTAAGAAAAATGAGTATTGTTTAACGAAATGAACAGTGTTTTTTGAATGGATTTAAACAAAAATACATCTAAAAGGCAAGCGAAGAACAAAGTTGCAATTTCCTCCGAGAAATTCTCTCATTGACGATTAAGTTTCAGAAACTTTCTGAATCTTAAAACGGGAGCTTTTTCAAAATAATCTGCATTCTCTACACTATATTTTCTAGAATCGTGAAACTTATTCACTTGTTCAAGATTCATGCGCGGCGCGCGAAATTCTCGTGATTTCATGAACCTAATTGATTCAACACATTCTACGTCGAATATCATTCTGTATGCGAAACGTTTGTTCCGAAAAACTGATGATATCATTTAAAAACAAAAGTCACGTAGTTACAGTGACTGTCTATATCGATGTCTCACTTTAACGTTGCTTTTCCAGTACGTGGATGTAAAACCCGGGTTGGTCGACCTGATTGAGCGGTTTAAAGTCACCGTAAATGGTGTGTTTCGCCCCGTGGTTGAATGTCTCGGTTAGCATGTCGCGGAAAATTGTCAATCTATGAGGATAATATGACAGCCTGAATTCGCTAATATATTCGGGATTGTCATTGTCTTCCTCATCCAGAGCGATCATATAATCCATAATAACAATCTTTGGTTTTCCGGAAACAAAAAGCACTGATGTCTTGATGTCCGTCATACGCTGACTCTGCAATACGAAAAGTTGGCAGTTTTTAACGTAAAATTTTCCCAAATAATGAAAGAGTGTAATATTTTCTTCTAATGTTCACTTACATTATAATATATGCATTTTGAAGGAGTTTGACCGGTGTTGATGATGTAATCGTAATTCCTGTGATCGATGAGCAGTAAGCCTCCCGGCTTTACACAACGTTTGAAATTCGCCAAAGCTCGTCTAGAATAATCAAATATTGTATAAATAATTGACATATATTAATCCATCAAGTTTTCAGATTTCGCAAGTTTGAGAACCAATGCTCCGAAATATCAACCAAAGATAATCTAATCTAATACGATCTAATATGATAAATTTAATACCTCTGCTCTCTCTGATCACCGAAAGAATCGGGCATGTGAGCGAAACTGTTTCCCAAACATATAACGGCATCGAAGCCTTCTCCAATGAGATGGCTAATATCGCTGGGTAGAGTTAGCCAATTCGCTTCTTCGATCACTGCCACAATCGAAAATGATAATCATTGTAAAGGTGTCTCAGCAGTCTCAGCAGAGACTTATAAAATTCTCTTAAATTAGACGTCGACAATAAAATCTTTGCTTTTTTTCTTATAGACTTTTCGTTAGGACTTTGTTGTGAATATAATTCCTTAATACTCTAAAAATTAAAAATATCTAAAACTCCAATAATTAAAATAGTTCGTTAATTATTATTAGTATAACTTTTGATATTATTATTTGCTTCAATTTTGTTGACATATAGATAATTCTCATTTTCAGTTTAATATATGTGATTGAAATCACAAGGCCGAAGGCTAGCAAGCTAGAAAACGAAATGTCGCGATTGACCTTTGCTGATAAGCAAGATCCTTTCTTTCTATACTTCTATTACTGATAAAGCAATCCAGTTTTAAGTATAACGATAAGCAGTCCGGTCATCCGGTGACTGTTTTCGAGCGATATATTACCGCGTGCTTTAAACTGCTTTATCTGGTTTTGATTTCACAATGATCATGTAAATATATGTATATGTATTGTGTATAAATAACATTTTGTTAGATTGTGTAAACCCATACGCGTTAACAATAACAACTTTTATCGATACGCAAAAAGACCATCGAAATGCACTCAATGTCTTGCATTGTTGCAACATTCACTTAAATCTTCAGAGCCAAAACTCTTTTGCGTCAACACGTTATTTCGAGTTTCTGTGTGAAATGATTAACGCTTGTTTTTCTCTTCACATTTCGCAGAATATCTTCCGCGTTTTATCTTTCTTTAATTTTTCTCAGATCTTTTTAAGCATGAAAAATCGAATCCTATTGAAATATCAAACGTCCAACTTGCTCACCCCAGTTGTCAAAGGCAGGCTCCTTTCTACGATCCCATCTGGATTTTAGCGCGTACTTGAGCATTTTGTCAGATGCATCGACGCTGACGACTTCGAAACCCTCTTCCAGCAGCATCACGGAGTCGACGCCGGTACCGCAGGCGACATCCAATATTCGATGACATCCCTTCTGCCGCAGTAGCCCTACCAGGAAGTCCCGATAGTTTTGCGTACGTTGTTTCTTGTCGCCGATGAAAACCTCCCAGACCTTTGCCGCTTTGCCGTCCGCGTACTGATCCCTGACACCCTCGGCTGCCGTACCGAGGGAACGGGTACGAAACACGGAATCCACCATCGCGAGGGAATGAGACACCTTACGATAGAACTATGGAACCAACGCGGTATAAATTGTACTGTGAAAACAAAAATATGTTGAAAAGAATTAACTTATTAAAAAGAAATCGTACAGTTTATGTCGCTATTTTGCCTTTGTCGTTTCAATCACTATTTCTTAGTCATATGCATAAAATAGCGAGTATTTTATATCTTTTTTCATTATTCTTTTCATTATTTTTTTCTCTTGTGACTATATTTGCTCGACTACACACATGCATGTAGATTATTTAATCCCGATTATAATTATCGTACCCATAATTTCAATTGACTACTTTTCATGTTGTCCCACGTTAACTATTTGTTACTGCTACATGTTAACTGCTTTTTTAAATGAAACCAAGATTAATCGCGCATTCTGGCACAAATTCTTATCTACAAGAGTGACTTCGCCAGATAGCTTCGTCAGCACGGTGTTTCGCATAAATTATTGTTATCTCGCGTAATGTTATCAAGGGCTTTTGACATAAGTCAAGCGTGCAATAGGTTTATACCGAGGGCAAATGAAAGAAGGGTGACCTCTCCTTCCCATGTTATCCGATGCCACGTGCCCATTGAGAATAATTCCGTCGTCTCTTAGCATTTTCTATTTACACCTTGATTGAGCGCGGGCGACGATCTCGGTGCACAAGATTAAACGCGGAAGCGGTCGCGTAATTAAACGTGTTAATGATGCAACTCCGCGTCACCGGAATCCAAGCAGTGACAGTGCAGCGGAAGGAATATTCATTGTAACAATCAATATTAATATATACATGATAATGGCTCTCGATGATAATTTTGATATAACAACTACTCTGCGACTATTCAATATGATACATTTGATAATTGATAACGTCAGATTGATGAAATCGTCAAATTATTCGTACAGTCTTAAATGTCGCGATAATTTATTTTTATTGATTGATGGATCGTTCGGCTATATGTATAGTTTGACTTTTAGCGCAAATCGTTCAAGTGAATTATAGAAATGAATAAAGGCATGAAAGAATAACTTTCCAATTTTTAGCTGTCATCATCGCTTACTTTATATTCTTCTTTTTTCTTTATTTCCTAATAATTCGCAAATTAAATCTCGGTTCACAATTACAGAATACAAATGTATATATATTTAAAAAGTTCAATAATCTCTTTCTAACTCACTTTTTTAACAACTTGGGAAAAATCTAAATTTACTTAAACTACAACGATAAAAAATGAATAGAAATTGGCGCAAATTTAAATTTAACTTTCACACTTTTTCTTCTTAAGAAAAATATGGATCAAGCCGCTTATTTGCATTTTTGAACTTGTTATTTCCTCCTCTCTTATACGAGATACCGTACCTTCAATTCAACGACGACGAAACCGTACAGCTCTCGTTCGACACTGAATATTAATACGAAAACCGCACACTACACGTAAATGAAAACTGCCGCGATGATATAGCAATCGCCGCATTTATATACGCTATCGGCTATGATGTATATAAGAGTCGGTGCGATAACGCGAACTCATACACTAATGTGCTAATATGACTCTATCACTGGATTACTTCTCAATATGATGTAAGTTTTCGCGCGATGCCGACGATTCGGTTTAATAACATTAGATAAAAGCGAACGACCCCAACCAATCGCGACGATCGTGACATCCTCTGACTTTGAAGAACATTTTCGTAGATACAATCCCGAGACTCGCCGCGCCGAGATTGCGATCGTGAGTCGCCAATTATAAGCAATATTCGAGCAATTAGCAAGTGCTCCTTCACTTTGTATTCAAGCGTCAATTAAATATCGCTAGTCATCCTTGCAACTCGCGTTCTCTCTTCGCAATCGATCAGTATTCAATACTAATGCTCCTATTCTTATGATCACCTTTTTCACGTATACAACGAATCTTTTTCAGACAACACGCACGTCTAAAAGACGCATGTCTTAAGACATCTAAAAGTTGTCCTTTAACATTTTCTAAAACACATGTACAGATATTACATCATCTATAACATAAATAACATTTATCGACTAAAATCTAAAATACATATGACGTGACCAATTGATATAACATAGCCCAAAGTCTAAATATATACATAGCCATAAAAATATTTACACCAGCGAATTTAGTAGATACTCATTGTCAGATATTTTGCATTATATATATATAGTGACACATTTAGTGACACAGTTAAGGCAAAGCTGTTCGAAAACGCATTAACAAAGAAGAAGAAGAAGAATATGACAGAAGCTGGAATCATTTGAGAGATACATTATTGATATATCAATGACTTAATATCTATTATAACTTTGCTAACAAAATTCTCCACAATCTCAGTTGTAATTTATAGACTGTCATCGAAGTTATGTAAATATTATATTAAATTATTTATATACACTGACTTATCAAGTAACGCTAGTTCGTCTTTCGTATTTTTCTTCTTGTTAACGCGTTTCCCTATTAATGTATTTTACAATATGTCCAAAAATGTCGAAAGCTTCGGAAATTGTTGGAAAAAATGACCTCTCATTAGGTGGAGCCACTCAGAGATATTGCCATCACTATATTTAAATAATTATTCCCTGTAGTACAATCAACACTAGTCTTAGCATTAAATTGTAGCATAAAAACTTAGCTCAACTCGTAATCTCTATTGCCTTTATTTGATTTCTTAATCCGTTGAGCCCTTGATAAAATTTTAATTTTAATTTATTTAATTATGCTCGCTGTATCAATCACCATTTCAGTGCGTTCTGTTTTATTTCTGGCCCAAAAGCTAATTATAATGTGCCGGTTACTTTGCTACATGACTGTAATAATCGACAGACTTTTATCACGAAATTGTACAATCATTGTGCGAATATCGTTGGTAATATCATTATCTGAGAAATACGTTGCAACGCAGAGTTTATTATACGTCATCATTACACCGTCATCATTATCAAGAAAACGCATTCTGATATGACGCAAGTGATGACTCGCAAGTTGATGATGTAGCGATAGCGAACAAATAAAACTGCAAAAGATAATCGCGATCGATCCGAATGTGTACTTTCATAACATTTGCGCAATATGTGTGTAATGAAGTTTCAATGTTAAAACAGACGTTTCGTTCGCGCGTTCGTATTTAAAGAAAGAATTTGCGTTCTGAAATATGTTAATAATATTACATTCGAAGAATAATGGATTCTTTATTGAAGCCAACAGAATATTCTTACATTTCTTATAATAACATAAATACATAACAATGTAGGATGAATCAATTATTCTTAGTTCATTACGGTACTGTAAGTACTACATATTTTACGAGCATATAAAATGCATTATTATTATTTATTAATATTTTCTGTAACAGGAATTATGCGTGTGTCTGTGAATAGCCCGGTATAATGCGAATGACAAGCCCCGTTACAAACAGAAATAAAAATATTTACCTCTACAAACGTGAAGGGAAGGCTGGCTTATGTAATATATCCCCACTTAGATCGTTCTTATTTTAAAGAGCATACAATACAATCAACTATAAATTGGCAGTTGGTCATGTAGTTAAAGACTGTTATGTATCATTCAACCTCTTATAATTTAAAAACTGTTTTTATAAACTTCTACCTTAAAATATACCACAACTATTAATTAAATGCAACAAAGATAATGATAGAAAATAATATTCCTGTCATGAAGTATGGAATTAAAATTTATAATGCGAGAACATTTTTCTATAACGCGCATTCGTTCAAATAGAAATATTTTCAAGCAATAACACGTTATAAAGAACTTGGACAAGAATGCTTTTTTTTAATGTATAAATAATGATTTAATTATTCTTTCTAATCATTTATATTATTCTTATAAATTATCTTCCTTCGTAATAGAATTAGAAAATCGACGATATACTGCGTTTTTCCTTTCGTTAAAATATTTCAGAATTTTGCCATGAAATTTATGAACTTTATTTAGAAATATACACAGAATCTCTCCAGATGTAACGTTTACGTGAAAAGTATTGATTATATGATACGTATGCAAAAACTGTTTACAAATCAAGATTTTCCATAAGTAAATCATCAATTACGCTTAACATTCTGAGTTGTGCACAACAATCTGTTGAGTGCGATAGATTAGTTAAAACACTAACAAGATTTAATTCATTTTCTCAAACTATGCAATGATCAGATGAATGTTGAACTATATCACTTTGTCAGTTGCAGCAAACTTTTCCTGCGTTCTCACCCAATCCCCACTGTAGTACAACAGTTCGTACCCTCATATATTCTTCAAGTCATCTGGCAGTTCATTCTTGGGATGTTTATTTTCAAAGTGTTGCTTGTAAGTCTTAGGATCTGGCATTTGGGCCTGCAAATAAAGAATTTACGTCAAATCTATATAAAGGAGTCTCGAAAAATCCACAGACAACAAAGATTCTGACTTTGCATACGGTACACACGTGCACCAGCGCTTTCTGTGCTGCCTTTTTTTGATCATTGGCACTGTGTCCTTGCTGTTTCTTCAGTTTCGCGCTTTTTTCCGCCGCCTTAGCTTGAGACTGTATCTTCTGCTGTCCACGAGCCATCCTAGAAACAAGAAGAGTCCACAGATAAGCGGGAATGTAATATAAAATATTGGCGATAACAGCACAACTTTGTTTTTCTTCGGAGTTCGTTAACACCACGCGGGATTAAATTTAGAATATTAGCCAACAATACGGATCTAACTAACGGATCTTTACTAGGACAAATTTAACAAATCAATGTAATCATATCCTTCAACGGTTGCTCCTAGGCTCCTAGGACAAGTTGTCTCGAGTTGTCTGTCGAAGTGTCGAGATAGAACGAATTTCTCTCTCTCTCTCTCACTCTCTCTCTCTCTCTCTCTTTCACTGTCTCTTATCTCGTACAGCTATCACTTTTCAAATTAAAATACAGAACCATGTTGTACTGTACCTAGCTGCCGAAACGTGCGTATTTGCCGACCAAGAGTGACAGACTTGCGGAATTAATACTCGCGTCACACAAAATCGTTCACGTGCCTCCCCCGCCGGGATAATCGCGACGCGATCGCTACTTCGGCCCAGACTCCGGAGTAAGACGTAAGGATTGTAAGGTAAGGTCACTTTCGACCGCTGGAAAAAAGTGCAGGGAAAACTTTCTAGGACGAGAGAGAGAATGAGAGAGAAAGAGAAGGAGGGAGGTGCATCTCGCCGCTCGCCGCTCGCCGCGAGAAAGCTCAGAGTCTGTCATATTGTCATCTAGGAGCTGTGCCTGCTGTGCTGGCAAATCTCTCTCTCTCTCTCTCTCTCTCTCTCTCGCAATTCGCAAATCGCAAGGCTTCTCTCTCTCCCTCTCGTCTCTCTTTCCTCGCACGTAAATCACATATCTATCTCATTTCAGGTGCAAATAGCGTAAAATAGTGCAGCTTTACCTATCCGCAGACGGCGAGTACTGCGAGCTGCGAGTAGACGTGCTCGACTCGACGCTCGACTCGACACTCTCGACAGTCTCGACCACTCTCGACACTCGACAGTCAACAATCGACAATTCGACAACGTGCCTTGTTCCACCTTCCACGTTCCGCAGCGTTCCACTTGGGCGATTCAGAGCCGATTTCACAGTCTCACTCTGCATCTCTTTCTAACTGTCCCCCTGGAAAGAGACGAAGAGTGAGTTTAATCGGAGACTCTGAAATCGGCCCTCAGATTTTCAGATACGACTCCCTCATTCTCTCTCCCGTCTTCCGCGGTTCCGCCGTTCCACGACGACCGCGACGGACGCGGAGGCGCGGGCGCGAGCGATGATCGTCGAATGCCGAATATGCCGATTCTTCTCAAGGCTCGAGACTCGCGAGTCGCGACCAGAGGCACTGAGAATGTGAAAATAACACGGCATATTTTTGTTTTAGTAAATTTTAGTTGATGTATGTACGGCCAAGTTTTCGTCGTTCGATTATCAGCGGGCTTGAGACGCGGTTCGCAACACTCGTCTACGGCCAATCGCATCTCTGGAATCGCGAGTTTGGTCGGTACTGTGAATGTACCCTTAGGGTGACAGTACTAGATTCCCGCGTTCTGTTCCGTCTGAATTCTACAATAGCCGTAAAGTATGCGTTAAGACGTAAGCAGTAAGCTATTGACTAATGGGATTTTTACAATCCAAGAATGATCGACTGTAGTTGGTCAATTTTTACTGCTTACGTCTTAAAACATACTTTTACGGCTATTGTAGAATGGGCTTTACTTTTAGAACCAACCACGCAACGCAGAGTGTTGATAAGACGAACTCAACAGTTAATTGTGTCTGCTCACGACTCGCATTGTAGACCCCGCATAAAAGGGGCAATAAGCGAGCATCTATTACAAACCAAAGCAATATAGTTAAAAAGATTATAAGCCCCGCACACACACATTGTGAAAATTAAGAAACAAATCACTATTGGAGTAGACGTGAGACGTGGCGTGTGTCTCGTCGATGCAAACTATTTAACAACATTGCAAAAAGATTTCAACCACCAAATGGCTTAAGAAAAATTAACAAACTTCTTTGATGATAAAAGAAAAAGATATCTCGAAACTTAAACCGATTTTAATAAAGTAGGCGTATATGAAGACACGCCCGCGCTCTCGCTAATCAAAACTATTTAACAATATTATAATAATGTTTAATGTTAAATATTAGTCGTTAAATGGCGTAAGAAAGATTAATAAACTCCATAGATTGCCCAAAAAAATGGATATCTCGAAATTCGAACCGCTTCTAAAGTCAACTTTCATAGTCGCGCGACTCTCGTCGATCACCATTATAAAACAGCATTCTGATGAAAATCATTTTTATTTCATTCTTTTCGAGAGCGAGAGAGCATATATGTGCAATGTCGTTAACAAACGCATGGCATTGTCAACATATACATAGATATTTTTTACGAGATTAGTTTAATGTTGCATATTTTAGTATTCGAAGTCTTCTTTTTCTCGCTGGCTATTAATCGAGAAACTTTATTGGTGAATTTATTAGAAAAAGACATATATACTCTCTCTTTGTATTAAATAACTTTTTCGCGGATCACCGTTATGTTAATTATAGTAGGTATTCTAAAACCTTTTATCGTTGAATATAATAGAACAGAAGATGCTTTGCATCAAAAGACACTTAGCATTTATCATCATACAAATATTTCTCATGATTCGTCTAGTACTGTGCGTCAGAATTTAGCGCTTCGTCTTTTTTACAGATCATTTGTGGCTACACATTTCTCGTTGGCTAGCATTTATGCAACAGCATTCTATAACTCTTTATCGTCTAATCTTGTTCGAGAGAGCATGCCTCACATTAAAGGATACATAAAAATGATGAGATGAATGTATTTCTCGCGATTTGTTTTGTGTCGTTTGTGACATTTCGGACCGTCTACCTTCCTACCGAGCGCGAGCGACGGCATTCGTAGCTCCTTTTTCTCGTTGGCTAGCATTATGCAACAGCATTCTAAAACTTTTTATCGTCTAATATTGTTCGAGAGAGTATGCTTCGCATTAAAGGACACATAACGATATTAAAATAAACGTATTTCTCGAGATATTAAGTCGGTGTCGCGTATATCCGAAGATCGGCGCTCTGAAGTACGATACGCGACACCGACTGAATCTCGAGAAATAAGTTTATTTGAATATTGTTATGTGTCCTTTAATGTGAAGCAGAATGCTGTTGCAAAATGCTAGCCAACAAGAAATGTGTAGCCACGAATACCGTCCGGCGGCTTTCGGTGAAGCTCGAGAAAGTCGAAGCTCTGAAATGTTAAAATAAAATAAAAAGTCGCTCGCGCGTCGATTTCTCGCGCCAAGCCAGCGACACATGGCCTTGACCTACTTTCGACGAGCAGCTGTACATTATTGATTTTCTTTCTAAATGGCCTTGACCTAGATCGCCGACGCCGAGTCCGGACATGCCGGCGCGCGGCGTGCACGACAACGCTACCGTTGTTTTTACTCGGCGAGAACGTCGGCGCGCCGAAAATGCGACAAATGACATTAAAGAAATTTCGAGAAATATATACGTTTATTTTAACATCGCTATGTTGCACCCTTTAATGCGAATCATGCTTAGACGCTAAAGAGTTCGTCGCATTTCGGAGTTTTTCTTTTTCTCCAACTACCGCCCGATAACATTCAGCGTTATTTCTTTCTCGTTCGCTAACATTATGCAACAGCTTTCTAAAATTCTTTATCGTCTATAATTTTATTTGAAAGAGCATGCTTTGTCTGAAGAGGATATATCAATGTAAATATAACGGCATTTTTTAACAATTATTTAATTCCGTACGCTGATGATTTAGGAAACTCCGTTCTTCTCGCCAGTTACCTTTATTCAGTAACGTTTCGAAATTTTTTATTCTTAAATTTGTGATAAGTGTGTCATTTATTAGCACTAACATTGTAATGTTAATATTTTCTTTGTATTTATATTAATCGCTAGTCCGATAAAATCACTAACAGGGTATAACATATTTCAAATAAATAAAAACCTGTTCATGCATACTGTTCATATACCGACAAAATTGATTAATTGGGCGAAAGTTGTCTTGCTTATAAAATAGTAATTGTAATATTTAATTTGTATTTATTAATTAATAAAACAGATTGCATATTAAAATATTTAAAGAACACTTTATTGTTTGAAGAAAACATGTTCATACATTACAGTTGATCCCAATTTGTTATATGTATTGCTAATCTTGCAAAATATGTTGCTATATTTTATGTGCGCGTGAATTCTACATATATGCATATCGCTGTGCACTTGTGTCTTTTAATAAGCAAGGATTATTATTAAATACATTAGTAATTTAGTAAACAATACAATATTAATATCAAATTATTATTAAGTAATAGCGAGAAATATATTATGTATTCGTCGAGACGCTTGAAAGATCATAAAAATTTGAGAAAAATAATTTTGGGTTATGAGGAAAGCGCGAATCTCGAGTTTGGAGTCATCTTTAATTCTTCAGAAATCGCTCCTGTTACGCGGGAAGCATGATGAGCGAGGAGGTTGCATTAGATATTCGAGCAGCGCGCAGCGGCAAAACGAGTTTGCAGTCGTTTGTAATTCCTCAGAAATCGCTCCTGTTACGCGGGAAGCATGATGAGCGAGGAGGTTGCATTAGATATTCGAGCAGCGGCACGCCTACCCCCACTTATTACCCACTGCCGCCATGCCGTCGGAACGGCGCGCGGCCCGGATGCCCCTCCCATGGCCAATCAGAGCGCTGGCGGGTATGCTTAGAGGGGTCAGAGGCTCCCGCGCTCTGACCAATAGCAGCGTGACTAAGCGGAGGCAATGTGGGGAGGCAACACCCTCGTTTAGAATACCTCCGTGAACCTCTTTGCCTAACATGCTATGCTAATACTTTTGTCGATTTAAACGGAGGTTTTGACACCGAGAATCGCCATTTTCGCCAAATCTCTTAATAGAGAATATGTACTTTTAACAATTTTTATTATGTTTCGTGCATCTCACGCGTAATCAAATCCAGCTTTTTCTCTAATTATAAACCGACTTTAAAATACACATTTTGTTGAATTATTGTTCTTTTTATTAATTATATTCGTTTTAATTCCAAATAATTTCCGCGATAAAACATAAGCAAAATAAGATAATCCATAACGCAAATTTTTCTCGAAATAGTATCTTACAATACAAAATAACATTATAATGCAAATAACTTGTTAGCTAATTTATTTGTTTAATTAATACGCAATTATTAACTAATAAAAGCATCATATTAATGTAAAAATCTAAAAAAAATATATTTGTATCTTCTGAAGTCCAACGTCCACGCGCGCGTTATTATCTAAGAAAGCCAATCCTTTCATAAGTGTTTCGCAGAATGCAAATTCTCGTACTAATTCGCATGTGATCCCGATTGCAAATTGCTTGAAATGCACGCAGCATTTGTATTAATTGGCTACATTGCAATTATCGGTGTCGTGTGTCGTTGGCTTAAAAACCGAACCTGAACCTGAACGATCGCGATTTTTTTTTGGTAGGTCGGTACTCTATGGCGCACGTGTACTCCATGGCCTGTCACAATTAGGGAAAATGGCTGACGATTCGTCGGGACACTCGGGACGTGTTTTGACAATTCTGGTTGCCTGAGTTCGATGGTCGACGAGGAGTCACGTCGTCACGTCGTCACGTCGCGGTGGAAAGCATAATTTCCGTGGTGTCGTCGGTGTATTCTTAGCGGTGGTGTCGTCGTGATGTAAAATCCAGACGTGCGTTCGCTCTGCGGGTCTCTACTCTCGCAGCTCGCTAGTTGTCCACTTGTCCCGTACGTAACTCGTTTAAACATGTTTCGACCTGCTCCGGCTGCTCCTACCAGTCAGGGATCACTTGATACTTTTTCAAGAGCCTGTTATCACCATTTTATTACCTCTCTCTGTTTTTTTTAATAACGATAACGAAATCTGTGCGTGAGATGAATCATCCTATCGATCACGCACGATAAGTAATTGATGTAATTGTACTACACCAGTGTTAATGACGATCAAATTTAGACTCGGCCTGTCATTTTTTTCGAGGTATCGTTTATCATCCAAGATCATCACGCGTGATACAGTATTTGTACTAGGCTCAATAATACGGCGAGAATGTGCTGCTAATGTGTGAAACGTATATTTACTCCTCAATTCATTTCGAGATACTAAACAGCATGAATCATTTATTCGAGTACATATATAGATATCTATTACGTACCGTACCAAAACTATAAATAAGTATATCACAAATAAATATTTCTCTAGTAGATACGTTACACAGTGATTTTTATTATTAATACAGGTGAAAATGCAAGAAACCCATTGCATTCTTTGACGGAACGTCCTCCATGTGGCTAGGTGGATATAAAATCTGTGAAAAGTTAGGGCATTATGCCAAATTAGAGATTGCTACGTGTGTCTTGAATAGTTTCTACAATCATGGCGTAGACGACGGATCGTTAAGGCGATAAAATGCCTGCCATGCAAATTAATAATGGGACAGCACTTTGCTAGTCTCAGAGACTTGTTTAGAATGGATGGTGAAAGACAGCCTACCGAGATATGCGCTAATGCGCTTGGTCACCCGTTGCCCTTGGAAATGGTGAATCGAGACGGCAATGAAAGTTTGCCTGAAAACGAGACTAATGGCAATGTACCTGTAACGAATCCTAATATACTGCCGAACAGACCAGAATGTAAATTAGAAGCGAATTTGGACAACGATCGTTTAAACTTAGATGTAGACAACCATAATACTAGATTCGAATCTTTGTATAGTCAACCTGTCGAAACTCAGGATACAAAGCAAATTTGTAACAATGGTAACGTTGCGTGCGAGCCATCATTCAGACAACAACAGGAAGTATGCTGCGGTAGTTCTGGTGGTAGCAACAGTAGTAGCAGTTCCGAAGATAGTCCTGTAAATCCACCTTTAAGAAGATCCTCCAAAACTTTGTCATTTGGAAAGCGAAAAAGTATGTATCAAATTCATTTCTCGCATATTCATCGTAATTCTGTTGCTTATCAAGTATGTGTGTGCAGTGATAACTCAAATTTGTTCGCTCTCACGTTAGATAAACAGCGCAACAAGGATCAAAGCCCAATATGCAATCACGTTTTATCGTCTAAAAAGAAACGTAGCAACTGGGTATTGAAATTTAATTGCGCCAAGAGCAAAAGCTCAAAAAACACTGACATTATTCCCGGCCAAGGGAATGGTAACTCTGATTGCATCTGTACCGGTTATAGGAGAACCGAGGAACATCCCATGGGTGCGGGCATCGTGTTTAATAGTCGATCCGCTCCGCAAAGTCCCGTTCTCGGGCCTTTGCCACCGAGTCCTGTAATTGATTTATCGCGATTTAACCCCGAAGAATTTCCTATGGAAGTACGTTCTTATCTCTTGATCGCTTTTGAAGACTGAAGAGAAACTTAAAGACTTGCTTTCACTCTATATATTAATGGTTTTGTTTTGTCTTTGTTAAAAGGATTGCGACGAACGCGCTCGAATGCAGCGCGCTCGAGAGATGGAGGAAGGCGTCGAGCCTCCTCCCGGTTATAGGCCTAATTATCCTATGGGAATACAAGTTCATCCTAACGGAATAACGGTGGACAGTTTGGCGGCATTGTTCCAAGCACATGCCGGTATTCAAGCTGCTGCTCTTACAGCCTTATCCCAGATCGACTTTACGTTAATTCCAAATATTGAGAGACCCGCGCATACGCAGGTAAGCTTCTTTATGTCACTGATTAAATTTATGTTTTTTAAATAATCGATTCATATAAGAATAAGTTATAAATGCATATCAATACTTTAGGAGGAGATCAATTTACACATGCTAAAGAAATTAAAATAATAATAATATATAAACATGGAGGTTATATACATTACAGTTTGTGCATCAGTTTTTATACCATTACATTTGCTTCAATGCACACTTTCCGCACTAGTGCAACAAGTTCAGCCACATTGAACAAACCTTGTGCTACAAATACATTTTGATTTGATCTAACGTTTATTTAATGTTTAATCTTGCTGTCAAAGCCTAATATCGAGCAGTCTTGCCAGCTAACTCATGCCAGTTAAACAATATTTTTTAATTCGAAAAAGTAGTTTATCTCATTTAATAACTTTAAACATATTATATAAGATAGAGAATAGATATATTTAACAGTAATTTTATTAGTAGAAAATTTTTATAAAAAATAGTGTACAATTTTTTACAAGTTTTGTGTAATCTTCTATATCTATACAAACTATATGCAAAAAATGGGAAAATAAAAATTTAATTGCGGCAGAAGGTACACGGTATGTGTTACGTTTATACAAATTTATACATTTTTTAACTTTCGACAGGTAACGTGGGTAAAAGTTGCACGGCGAGTCATGTGGATTTGTTGGATCACTAAAAAATGTCACAACCAATTCTCTATTGGAGAATATAACCTTAAATCTGTTAAATAATTCATATATTAATAGAACAATGAATCAAATTAAAAATATTTTTTATTTCTTAGACTTTAAATAACAATTAAGTCACTCAGACTCCATATTATGGTCCTGCCACAAGTGCCGCAAACCCTCGCTGGGGTCTGACAGACCCCACGTTACCTGTCAAAAGTTAAATTTTTTTTCTAGTATACATACAGTCATCTCCTGAAGTATTGATACCCGTTTATAAATCATGCTCTATATTCATTCCTTTACAATTTCATAATGCAGGTCGATTATGTCCATTGTCTCGTACCAGACTTAAGGTCGATTACAGCTTGCTCCTTCTATTGGGGTAAGATGGATCGTTATGAGGCAGAACGTTTATTGGAGGGTAAGCAAGAGGGTACTTTCTTACTCCGAGATTCCGCGCAGGAGGAGTTCTTGTTTTCTGTGAGCTTCCGTAAATATGGACGCTCGTTACACGCACGGATCGAGCAATGGAACCATAAGTTTAGTTTTGATTCGCATGATCCAGGAGTTTACGCTTCCGAAACAGTACGTATATTTGTTCATATTTATTTCGTATTTTCATTTTATTTTGATAATCAATATACAAATATAATTATCTATTATCCAGTATAATTCATGATCTGTTTATACCATATCCGTTTTACAGGTATGCGGTTTAATCGAACATTACAAGGACCCCTCGTGTTGTATGTTTTTCGAGCCCATGCTCACTATTCCGTTGCATCGCAATTTCGCATTTCCGCTGCAGCATCTGTGCAGAGCGGTGATAACCACGCGAACAACGTATGATGGCATAAACAAGCTGCAGTTGCCAAAGACACTTAAGAGCTATCTCAAAGAGTACCACTATAAGCAGAGAGTGCGAGTCAGGCGATTAGACACAGAAAACGATTCGCACATGGACTGTAGATCCATATCATGTTTACCGATATGAATCTCTTCGTATTAATATTCGATAGAATTTTATTATATGTTGCATAATTATGTTTCGTTATCTATATTTACAGTTGTACTGCCGTATCAAATGCGAGCGGTACATGCATCCAACATTGTAATACCAGGAATATCATGACTCCGACACACAGTTATACAGAATATCATTGCAATATTAGCAATAAAAGCATTGTATTCGTCTTAAGCGATAATAGATACCGAGGGAGATGGCGTAGTATATAATTAAAAAAAAAAAAAAAAAAAAAAATGAAAAGAGAAAAGATTGAACTTGTGTGATTTTAGGCGCGACAAGTGCCTATGTTCACTTGGCGAAGTTTAGTAATCCTCTATGTAAATACTAAATACATCAGGATGGCAGTGCTTCTTACACTCGCACAGTGTATTGCGAAATCGTGTATTATGTAAACTTCAATATCATTGCTATTGTTCTTATTATTATACTACTAAACTTATTTCTTTATTTTATTCCTAACTACATTATTTTTTAATTATTATTTTGAACATGTATAATTTAATTTTAATTAAAGTTACAGGAACAGTTTGTATATTGATAATTTTTATAGAACGATACCAAAACTTATGCCTGAAAGGCGCGGCAATTTAGTCTTTATTATTACAAAACTATGATGTCGTCATAGTTTTAATCTTCATACGTAGTTAAAGTTACGAAAGAAAAAAAAGAGTGGAAGAAAGAGTCATTGCAAAATCTGGTTCGTATTACTCCTATTGTGCCTATTTATAATGTTAAATATTAGGTAAAAGCTGTCTGTGTTGATGTTTCTCATTGCCAGATACAAAAATCTATAATTTGTGTAAATTCTTTAAATTTCGACACGTGGAGTTAATATCAGATGCAGTGAATTGAATTTGGAGTAACAATGCAAATCATTGAATATTGATAAATTTGCGAAGTATATAATATTATAGAAATTGTTAAAAGTATTGGTTAATGGTTATTCGTATAATGAACTTAATATTAAAAAAAAAAATAATAAAAATTTAATATTTATTACGTGTATATTTTACTCGTGTCTCGATTCCTGATACAGCGATCATATTGCATACATTTTTAAGGAAAACGACCAACTACAGTCAACTACTTACACAATTTGCGTAATATTTTCTTTGATAATAGGAACTACTCATCTTGGGCTATCGTAAACACGCGATTCTATACATGGATGGATAAATTAATTTATTAAAAATGCGATCTTGACAAATTTATATTTTCATGCTTTTGTATCAGCAAAACAAAATACAAAAAAAGAAATATTTCAACATAATTTTGCTAGATTGCTTGAGATAAAACAAAGATTTCAATGTAATTCTTAGCTTCCATTTGTTCTTAATAATACATACTTATCGCATCCCTATGTATCTAAATTCCATGGCATGCTAAATTTAATGTAACGATTAATTCAGGACTTATTTTAGTTATTTTTAGTATATTTCACATAATTACAGTAGTGTTTTACAAGTGGAATTCATTGGAACGTAATTTTTACAAATTGCACTAGACTAACAATCGTAATTAATTTCCAACAACGTATTGCGTGACTGGTAGCAGTACTTTGTAGTTGAAGACGAAGAAGAGAGAGAATAGTACCACAAGAAAAATGTCTGTTATACTAATGTAAGAAAAATATAGATTTTGCTCACAGAAAAAGGTTAGAAATGATGGGTAACGTCTTACGTGTACAATTGCAAAATTCAATATTATACTACGTGTATTGTAATGGCTTATTATTGTTATATGTTATCTATGCGACTTATCACTTTACATTATTACGCATAAAACTCGATTTAGTTAATGTCGAGATATTTTGAGTCGAATATATCTAAAGGTTCTGATGGTCGTAATAAATAAAAAAAAGGATACTGATAAAATTCCTTTCCCACTTCTCTACCATGTATAGTTCAGTAACGAGCGTATATCGGAAGTACCAATATTGCAGAAAAGATCGTAGACTTCGTACAACGTTATCCATTATGGTTAATGTGTGTGACTAATTACCGCTCCAAGCTCAAACTTCTGCGAATTAACTTTGGAGTTTGGGCTGACAATGAGTCTGATGAGTCACAGTTCACATGAGTTCACAGCACCGATAAGGACCTGGGACCTGGGGTTGCTGGGTACGTAGGGAGCTTTCCAGCAAGCGACACAAGCATCGTTTTATCTTTCTTTTTTGGTAATAAGTAACAGAGATAAAACGATACTTGTGTCGACTTGTGTCGCTTGCTGGAAAGCTAGGCTCCCATAGCAACCAATTCTCGCCTACGATAGATCTGACTCATCTTGGCCTGTTCGTTTTAGCTGAACTTGTTGCACGGCTCGTCTTTCCTCTTTTTCTTTTCACATTGGAGAGAACAACCGTGCAACAAGTTCAGCTAAAACGAACAGGCCTCGCGCGGGGACAGTCCTGACGGTCTTGATACAGGTGATACATCGATAACACCATTTTTAAAGCAATTTTAAATCGAAAGGTTTGCTTTCATTGAATGTAGAAGTAGTATTTACGAATTTACATTATTAGAAATGACTGGACAAGATAAATATATGTTTCTCTCTCTCTCTCTCTCTCTCTCTCTCTCTCTGTCGAGACGAAACCTAACGTACGGCACCTATGCAAGATTTCGCGATACGTATTTATCGAATTCGTTGAGCGCTTTCCGCATCTCGTCGTATCTCGCGCGATCACATGCCTCGCGCAACGGGAGCCAGTCGAACGCCTGATGCTCGTCCGACAATCTCACGGGCTTGTCCGGATTAAGCAGCTCCGCCAGCCAATAGATGACGATTTTCGGTCTCCCCTTTACTTCGTACGTCATCTCGTGCCTAGCGTCCTCGAAGATCTTGAGATCGTTCGGCACGAAGCCAGCCTCTTCTCGAGTCTCGCGCAAGGCCGTCTCCATATCGGATTCGTCCGGGTCGACGTGCCCTGAGACAGAGGCAACCGAGCGTACCATCGTCAAGTCGAGTCGAGCTTACTTAATTAATCTCTTCATGGACACAATAATATAGTGCGATAGTCTAACAAATTCATATAGTAATGAAATAAATTAAATATATTATGATAATTGTTCATTTTTTTAAATAATATTAGAATTTGAAAATTATTTATGTATAATAAATGTATATGACTCCCGACTCCGACGAGCTTAATCGCGCGATGTGAACGAAACCTTAATCCACTTAATCTTGTTCGCCAAGTCGGAAGTCGGTAACGTTTGGTACAGTTTGGTAACGGTCAGCTGACGAACGGTATCGATGTAGATATGCTAACCTTTAGGCGGCGTCCAGTGATGGTCTCCGTACGATGTCTGCATAAGTAGATACTGAATGGTACCTTGAAATCGGCGAAAAATCACAAGACCACAAGCGCGTTGCTGCAGCGTCATGACGACCAATCACGGCCGATGGCCGATGGTCGGAAACAGTAGGAAATGTCGAAAAATTACTCGCGAAGCTACTGGAAGCTACTAAAGCCACTGAAGCCACTGAAGCCCGTATCGACATCGACTCACTTAAAAATTGCAGGCTGGACATCGAGATTCGACCAATCGGAACGAGACGGGCAGTTTCGAAATAGCGATTTGAAATATATAGAATTTAATTCAGTTTTCTTTTTCTAGTCTACAATTTCAATCTTGAATTTTTTTGAGTAATGACTTTTAATCATGTAACAAAACTAATCAAAATTCCCTTTTTATCTGTATTGACTGTATTAGAAATAAAACCACAATTTTAAAAACAGCAGCAATTTTTTTAACATTTTTGTTAGTTTGCAATTAATTACCTGATACATATTGTTTATATACGCAAATTTAAAAAAAATTACCTTTATATCTCGCTAATTGAAGCAAGTAGCGAGATTGACTGAATTCGTTATAAAATCCTGATAAGACGTATATTATATGAAAGTAGAGTAGAAATGAATTCAAAAAACACTCATGGGAAATCCATTTGTGCGATCTAACGAATGTTTCTCGAAATATTTCCGATCCTCTTATACCCGCAAACAATGGTCTTCAATGGTCTTCGAGTCCAAATAAATGCAATTTTATTTTGTAACATTGATATTGTATCAGCAATATTTTTAAGATCCAATACAATATTTACTTTTCTTCTTAAATCGTCGTCTGGTTTTTGTACTTTTGCAAATTTAACTCGAATGTAGAGGAGAAACTTGTATAATATTAGAAACTTTACGACTAGACATCCGTCGTAACAATGTCGTCTAACTCTAATTGCAAGAAGCATATGACAACCAACGGTCCTGCTTCTCAAGTGAAACGTTGTCCATATTTATACACATCGTAATATCGTAATTATATGTATGTACATATACACATTAATTGGCAGCATTAGAACTTAGAAAGGAATGCGCGTCCACCGAGTCCACTCCCTTTTTCTTCACGATTGTGGGAAAGGAATCTCATGCGATATCGGACTCTGCACAAGTCGGCATGGGTTGGCACCGGGTCGGCACAGCTTTTCGCAGAGTTGCGGACAATGCGGACAATGCGGAGTCGAAAGAAAGAAAAGAAAAGAAAACATATCCAATACTCGATCGTGTGGTGGCGAGGGCGGAGCTCGCGCGTTTGATAGGAATCTCAATTGGGAAACAATGCGTGTTACCATTTTATTATAAACGTTTTGCTACATTTTGGCTAGATACCGATCACCAGAAAACACTTAGCAAAGCTGTATATGTATGTACCTATCTACAGAGACCGACGTGTGTATGTACGTAATTCACGTATGTGTGTTATGTGCGCGTCGAGTTGTCGAGTAGTCGTCACTCGTCACGCGCAGCCACGCGGGCGACAACTGCGGGAGTACTATATTCTTTCGCGGTAATTACATACAAAAAAAATCACAAGAAAGCTTTCCCCCCCGGCATTACGCCAAATTCGATTCCAAGCGTCGCCCGTGTAGCTCCGCGATTCTAATTGTCTCTCAATAAATCCTTCTTTCACGCGTTAAAATCAAGAATGTCTTTAGATTTATATCTTCTTCTTCACTTAAGCATCGATCATTAATTTATACATTTATTTCGTAAAGCAAGCGGGCGAAGGGTGGATTTATGTATAGATTACGATAGATAATTAATTCGTCTATATGTCAGGGATGTGTGTATTATTAATGCTATCTGAAGGATCTTACGTTAACATTAATAATAATAATAATGATAATAATAATAATAATAATTCATATTTGTGTGTGTGTGTGTGTGTGTGTGGGTGTGTGTGTATCTCTATAGAGTCATTTACAACGGCCGCTCTGGATTATAATCTTTTTCTTTTTATTTTACACGGTGATAATGATGCTCGATATTGTACTCAGGATACTAATTCTGATTGATGTAGGAACAAATGGAAAAAAGAAAACGATCATTATCCTCTGTCTAATTTCCTAAAAGTGATTGGATCTCTCTCTCTCTCCCTCCCACCCTTCCTCTTAGAGAGGTGTGTGAATGTTTGCATCTAAGTTGCCTCTTCTTGTAAATCGATAACATTATTACTACATCATTATATTACATTATCTCGCTTATTGGTTCATGAAGTAATCCGACACGATGACACGAAACTGGTATGGTTATGCACAAAGAAGGTAAGTCCCGATGCCAGTGCTGCGTTAATCATTTACTTAGAATTTTTGTCAAGATGTAACGGACAATTGGCGCCGATACTTAGTTGCTATCAGTCGTTTCATGATCCGCAACACGACGTATCGCGATCGTACGTCGTGTTGACGCGCTGAAGTTACTCTGTATTTCTCAGTGTAGCAAGTGTTAGAAATGTGAAAAATCATTGAGTTTATAGTATGTAAATAAATTAGCCATTGCCTATTTTAATAACATACTTCATTAATCTTAGGCAAATATAAAAAGTTTGCGATACTTGAGTTCCAAAATGTATTTTATGATTTTGGTGTGAGGTTCTCTCTCTCTCTCTCTCTCTTTCTTTCTTTCTCTCTCTTCTCGTTAATTTTTAGTACCTTCGTAATATATACTATATACACCAAGTCTCTAGTTCGCTTCTACGGTAATCCCTAATTTTATTTCATTCAACTGCAAATACTTCTGAATGAAAGGATTAAATAGTACAATATAGCCAATTATAATACTTAAATTTAATATTATCATATTTCTCGTAGAAATAACAGATCTTGTTATTACTGATGTAGTTTAGATTTATAATTCCAATTTTGAGAATGATGAAATGTGTGTATTATTCACATGAAACACGAGTAATAACTCGATGATATTTCTAAATTGTTATTTTCTCTGCTTCTACCTTTATAGCATTCTGTATACTATATATTTATATATATATACTGTGTTGTTGTCTATGATAAAAAATAAAAATATTAATAATAATTATTACATGTTTTAATCATAATTGGCTAATGTCTATAGTGCTGCGTATTTTCAAACTTATACTACAGATAAAAAAAGTAAAGTGTCATAAAAATGTTCGAAAAGAATAAACGGTTGCACAGAATGCAACATTAAAAGAATTCAATTCATTATACATTTACGGCGCTAATACATTACAAATGATGATGGATTCTCGTCGATACAGAACGCAACACATATCGGTTCTGTAAATTTGTCAAATTATTTACAGGTAAAACCTCCGTTTGTGTAAAATTTTACATATAAGATATGAGACTGAGAAAACAGGAAGTTACAGAGAAATCTCTTGACGTTGTAGATGCACTGCCTCTATTCTTTTATCTTCGCGTTATATTTTATTGTACAAGGAACGCTGTCGCCATGAGAAACAAAATCGATATGAGAAATGTTTTATTAGGCACATTTAACAATCCGATTGCATCGATTCTACTTTAATCCTTCAGATAATACGCGATAAGTGTTCAACATTCTAAGGATATATCAATTTGAATGCAGATACCTTCAACGTCAAGAATAACACAAAACATAATACGTAATACTGTTTGAAAAATGAAGCGATACTTCATGATAGATATGATAGATTCTTCGAAAATTGGGAAGGCAGATCAACCTGTAAGCACGACTGATTATTTTCGCTCGGATGCACATTTCTTTGTTATCGATAACGAAAATTCAAAACTAATAAACGTAGATTATTGTGTCTAATGCCAGCTTTTTTGTACGGTTGATCAGGTCAGCTGGTCCGTTTGTCCCTTATCATTCGTTCTTTCTCTCTCACTCTCTTTCTCTCTTTTTCTCGTTCGCGAAACATTACGAAGACCCGATCTAGTTCTCCATTTTGGCACTCAGGAGTATTTGAATACGTATTTAGCCGTCACGGATCACAGTTTCGGACTTTTTTCGACGAATCGTTTATTAACGGTACCTCCAACGCAGAGGAGACGACGACGAAGACGACGTGAGAAGATTTCTCTCTTTCTTTCTTTTCCTCTCTTTTCCCTCTCACCTGACGATGACGTTCGTCGAGACTGGGACGGAGGAATCGCGTTTAAACGAATATTTCTTGGGTATCGGAGTCGGAGTCGGAGTCCCAGAAGAAGAAACAAGAGTAAAACTCCTCGGTGACCACCGCCACTTGGTGGCTACGCTCACGAGGTCGTTATGGATTGGCGCGATTGGCGGCTAGGGCGCCCGTGGCCGACAGTCACAGCTTGAGCTCGTTCGCGATTTTGCTGGCGATATTTTTAAAACCGATTGACGTGCCGGAGATACGCTTGAATCGCACCCCGTTCAGGGAAAGTCGTGGCAGCTTGCAGACCTCGATCTCCCACTGCACTTGGCTATCCGTCGCCGCCTCGCCGTGCGCGCACAGCAATAGAAACCGCTCGCGTTGCTCGTACTGGCATTTGTTAGCGTCCAACACCTGGAACAATAGTCTGATAAGCTAATAGCCTTTTGTCTCCCGTATATAAACATTTGCATTAACTTATATCGTACAAAGTATGATATATTATTGTACGCGTTTTCGATCGCGTGATATTCACGTTAACATAAAAACGTGCGTCTCTTTTTCAATACCTTTCGGATCTCGGACATTATTTCGTTAGGATCTCGACTACTGGTAGTCTTCATACTCCATGTGAAACGTAGACTGCGCGGCTTGACCTGTTCGTCGTTAGTGGTAGCTCCGCTGTAACAAAAAGATATCTTAAACCCGTTCAATTACTCTAAAGCAATTCCAACGGTACAGATTTTACAATTACGAATAAATTTAATACGGCGGTAAATCCAACTGCGGCAAAAAAAAAAAAAAAAAAAAAAAAAAAAAAAAAAAACTTTCGCTAAATGATTTAGCGAAATTCTGAAATATGCTTCTACTTGCTACCTTGCATATTCTTTTTTATCTAACGGTAATTTACGTTTTCTCTCGGAATTTGTCCGAATATCTCTCACGGGTATTGCTTTTATCTATTGTTAGAAATTGTAATATGTTTTTATGCATATACGAGTCAAATCAAAAGTAACAAAATGTATCGAGTTATGTAAAATGGTAGATCTGGTGCAGAATGTGATGTTGTACATTGATGCTTCAAGCTTGCAATTGCGGCGTAAAAGTAAATTCTTAACCCGATTAAAAGAGATTCTACTATATAAAATCGTTGTGCTAAAATCCTTGCAAGCTGTCGGTAGATAACATAATGTAAAACATAAATGTAAAATGGAAATTCATCCAGAATCAAACCCTATGGAGAGTTGTAACATACATGCGTGACATGCAAATCATTTATATCATAAATATATTATTTAATTACAACTTTAGTGGTGCATACGTATATTTACATTTATATAGTAAAAAACACTTAAAAATGAGTTGTACAAAAGACAAAAGTTATATGTGAATTATTGCAATTCTGGATACATATTAGATTACTATCTCATAACGATATCAAATCTTAGGATATTCTTACGATATAATAAAATGATAATTAAAAACAAATATTTTTGACGGACAATTGACGAGCCATCTCACGAAATATACATGTTATATCACACAAAGATCATCGTAGACGTGCGCATCGTCAAATATCGTACTCGATTTAAACGCGAATGTAAGTAACCCGCCACACGTGTCGTTAATGACCGACGAACAGAAAGTTGGATGTACGAAAAATCAAGGAATAAATGAGTGAGAGAAATTGAAAATGAAGAGAATACGGATAGTGGTATTATGGTATGTAGCAACGTACCTCACTACTGGGTGCTTGGGGGGTACGGATGGGTCCATGGGGCTGAAATAACAAAACAAAGGCAGTTGCTAACAAACACTGAACATGATAAATTAATCAAATTGTCATATGTATAACAACCATCACCATCCTGTCACCATTGCACACTGATTACGACACAGAAAGTTATGATGTGTGATGAGCTTAGAAAATCTCTGATGGGAATGGCATAATGACATTTTCAAAATTACACATAAATTTTTATATAAAAATAAACTAAAACACAAGAGCGTGTAATGCTGACGTGAAATCTCATAGCGAATATAAGCGTTTATTGTTTGAAGAAAGATCAATTTTATTTCTCGAAGTAATTAAGTGATGCAAATTGCGATCGTGGTTCTTTTTCTAAAATAATATTTGATTCCTAATACGGTGTATCAAGGGATAAATTATGATCGTGTTGCGTAAATGTACAAAAAGAGTTCAATTCACACATAACACATTCCTATCGAGTTACATGCATCATGAACGCTATAAGACGTATTCTCGCACAGGCAAAAATGTTCTTTTTCATGTATACAAGGATTTAGAAATAAATTAATACAACATATACAAGACATTTCTGACATATTTATTAATGCGAAATTATTACTATTATTGCTCCTTAAAATTATTAAATAATATTTCTATCTTGTTTATGTATTATGAGCTATTTACTGCCCTCCATAACGTAAAATCTAAATTAGAATTTCTAAATTAGGTTTTTTAAATAATAGATTGACTATAATTAATTGAATATCCTAAGGATCCACTTTGGATGCTTGGACGGGCACGCAGTTGGAGTGCAGCAAAGAGCATAATCACTTAAAGACATGTTATATTATATAAATTGCAAACAAATGTTTTTAAATTCATGTTTTGATATTTTAATATGACGTGGTCTCTCTCTCTCTCTCTCTCTCTCTCTCTCTTTCTCTCTCTCCCTCCCTCTCTCACTCTCTTCTTTAATTGTTCAATATTGTTTCTTTCTCTCTTTTCGCTTCTCTTATTTTCATATACATTAGTTTATTAGGTGACCTTAGATATTACATTTTATTACTTTTATAACTTTCTAATATCACTTATGTATCCGAATATCGATAAACATGTGACAAATACAAAAACAAATCCTAGTAATGACGATTTTAAACATTCGTTGAAAATATATTATATCAAAATACTAAATATATCGGGATACATTAATTGTGCAATCTCATTAATTGTAAATAAAAAGTTAATTGGAAATATATTTTATATCATACAATAGAAGTAAATAGTATATACGATTTTTTAAATATCCTTTATACAAAAGAATATAAAAAAATCATCAATGTCTTAAAAGATCAGAGATGATAAAACTTCTCTGATTTGCTACAAGTAGGATAACATATTTTTAAGCAGCTCAAGGCCACTCTACAGAATACGCCATGATTCGCGTTAATAAACGTATAATAATAGTTATTTGCCGTATAAATGTAGATGCTATTTGCGTTGACCAGATATTATTAATAAATGCTACTGGCAATGACTGTGGAAGGATTAGTGCAATTGATCTATCGTGTAACGAGATATTTGAAATACACAATATTATATAGGAGAAGGCACGTATCTGCGATATTGGGGTAACACATGATCACAATTCTCAAATTTATTATATGCGCAAAGACAATACCTGTACTTAGTATTGAAATAAAGCCAGATTGCAGATTATTAATATTTTTAATCGCTATGCCTTATACTGTAAAGGATTATGCGTAATACCTTGCTTCTGTATTTTTTTTTTAATTAAAAATATGATAGATAAGTATGATTTCTTATATATTAAAAAAAAAATATATATATATATAATATATATATATATATTTCTACATATGATAAATATGACATTTATAAAAAGTAATCTTGGGTAAAAGCTATTATAAATGACAGTTAATTTAATCGGATTTTTAATATTACATTGTACTAAGCACAGCATTGCTCTTTAATAAGAAATCAGCATTACCATTTATCTTTATTGTTATACAGTGAGATTATCAAAGATATACGTGCTTAAATATTGTATATTTCTAATAATTAAATAATGATATAATGTATATAGATTAGGATACATTAATCAATATACAAATAAATGAAGTACCAATTAATTATGGCCTGCTTTGTTCAAATAACGATGTGTTCGATTATATGTCGCGTTCTCAATAATTTATACAATACACATATGAATATTTTATTAATAGAATAAATTAAAGCAAGGTGGGTAAAATCGAATTGCCATTCATTGCAATCAAATAGCACTCTAATCATAAATGTATTAGTCAGCTTTGAGATCAATGTCGGAACAGTATATATAATTGCCAGTTTGCAGAAATAAAGAATCATTCTGTTATATTAGACATATGAATATTTTTGTTAATCTGTTGCTATTTGCTTACAGAATTTCGACAATGAAAAATATCTGATAAAAATAAGTTATACTTTTATTAATCGCATTAAAAGACAAGTGCTTTATAATCAAAGAGAAAAGATAAAGTGGAATGCCTGATATATATATTTTTACATATCTCCATATTTGGGTTCATTCGATCGAAATGTATTTGTTTTTAACAAATTGAGTCAGCTAAATAATATTCAAATATAAATGCAATTATATTGACATTGGTTAGAAAACATAAATATAAGAATCAATTCAAAAACCATGTAAAAGTATGAGGTATATTAAATTGTAAGACTCGTTTCTTCTTAATATTGGAAATAGATAGAGTTGATTAGCTCCTTTGCCTGTTTAGATTCTTTCATTTTTGCAAAGAAATACGTTATTTATTATAATTTTAAAATTATCTATAAATAAGAAAAAAAAGGTATGAAGCTGCACAAGATATTTTACGGAAGAAAATGTTGTAGCTATGTCAATATCTATACATACATATGTATGTGACAACATACGTATCCATTCATTTTAAAGGACATATTTCCTTGAATTTCGTTTTAGTGAAAGAATCAGTACAAGAAGCCAATGTATAAAGTTATTAATAACGTTACACGAAAGCCAGACACGTACTCCACGCTATCTTTGAAAAAAAAGGAATCTATGCTGGATATAAAAAAAAAGAAGAAAAAAAGAGGAAACAGCATATATGTTATACAGTAAAAGCATGAAATCAGTAATTGTACACAGTTACTAGTAAATTTATACATATACTAACTTTACTATTAAAATTGACAAGAAAGAAGGCAATTTGATACTTATAATACAATAAATGTATGCCCTTACTATTCTAATTTAGCAAAAATGTATACGAACAATATGCAATTTAAAATACTATTATATACATATAGTTTACTATGTTCCAATAAATAGAAACCATTTTATTAAATAACATAATATCTGTTAACTTCTTGTATTTTTGAAAAATTCTTTGTTTAGTTTTCTATTTTATTAAAAATTATTTATTAAATATAGATATAGATATTTATTTTAGATATCGTATATGAATAACAATTATTTTTGTTTAAAGTATTATGATATAATACGTTGTTATTATTTCAATTAAAAGTATCAAATTGCATGCAGTTCAATTTATAAACCATTTGTTAATCAGGATATGCAATTCACACAAGCATAAAGTTTGTATTAATTAGTACGCTTTTACTAAAATTTAAATAAGAATATAAACTTGCGAGTAAGAGTAAACATGTTTATTTTTGTTCTTTACTTTCTCTAATCTTAAATAATTTACTAAATGTATATATTTAAATGTATAGACGTATTTATTAATAAGTATAATGTACATTTACTGAGAATTTTACGCTTTTACTGTAACATATACATTACATCATATCATACTTAGTCAATGGTATCAATTTCAACACAAGCAGCACATATTTTACATATTATATTATGAAAATATGCAATATGGAAGATATGCTTTAATCATTTGCAATAACAAACGTTTTATCATACGATAGATTCCACGATAGAATCTCAAATATTATTGCTATCCAACATATTTTCCTAAAAAAAAAAAAAAAAAGAAAAAAGAAAAAATTAACTATAATGTTACAGGATATACAATATTATTCTAGTCCTCATTGTAATTTATGAAAAAAAAAGAGAAAAAATCAAAACGAAATAAAATAATACATTCGTGGAAGATGCGATTGCCATGGCGCGATATATCTGCATGCGGCTCGCTCTCATTTCAGCTCGGGGGAAACAAGGCGAGACTTCCTCCTTCACTTAAAAAAATCTGTCAAAGTACGAACAATCATATGTACTCTATTATCTATTAAATCTGTCTGGTTCGTTCGTTAGTGTTAGTATAACTATAACATTTTCCTCACACTCGAAATTCTCTACCACTCGTAATCGATCATTATCGATCGAATATATACTTTCACGTTAGCAAGCATCTGTCGCTCTTATCTTCCAAAGGCAGTATAGAGAAAAAAGGGTATTATAAAGATAGTAATAATACAAAAACAAAGGAACATGAGTAAACGTGTTTTTCTCCAATAAAATATAAATAAGAAATTAAAAGGTTCGTTTCAAACAAAATATTTAGGAGTTGTAAAAATTTCTGTACTAATTTATATATGTATCGTTGATTTGCAAATAAAATTCATTTCATCATATTTGCAAGATTACTAGTTGCTAACTTTAATATAGAAGAATAATCTATGCCTGTCAATGCCTGTCACACATCCGCCGTTACATAAAAATATGCTTTCGGTATTTAAATTCACACCCATCATTTTAGTGGCTAGATACTTTACGTCGAAAGGCATCCATTAACTATCATCGCTCTTCGTAAAATGGTTTTTACATGTATTCTTTACTGTTACTTTATAACGAAGGCAAAACAAGTATAGTCTATACGCCAGGTCGATTGAGCATTTTTATCGAGGTTGATGGCTTAAGTTAATGTTTTTTAATGTTTTTTGGGACCCAAAAAACAAAAAAACATTAACTTAAGCCATCAACCTCGATAAAAATGCTCAATCGACCTGGCGTATAGACTAGTAAGCTAAAACAGCTTTTGTGGCGTGAAAAATGGTACAAAAATATAAAGAAAAATATATATCAGATTTCTCTTTAGATAGACGACGTAAAGTATGCATATGGTTACAGGCAGACTGAATTAGAAAAGGCACAGATACCAGAGCTATATCTAAGTGCGTAAGGCGATTTCCATGTTTGTGATTTCAGGAAGACATTTTTTCTATTCAATAATTATATAATCATACATACATATACATACATACATATATATATATATATATATATATATATATATATATAGATAGATAGATAGATTTGGATGCGATAATACACAATATATACACATATACATATCGTATGTATACTTGAAGATGACGCACAATATTCGACATGTAAAAGTTCTTAAAAAAGTAATTTACACTCAATCTTGAGAACCACAGAATAACGGAGTCATTTTTCTTTTTTCTTTTGAGATTGTATGCATCACACAATATCCATTGAGCGGTTGACTAATAATAAATAGACTTTGCCTGTTTGCCCAGCTCGATTCGATATGCGTTAGGTACGCATCGGGCATGCTGTATCATGACCGTCGGCACATCGGTTGTGTTAAAACCCGTGTCTGTATGGCCTTTCGCTTGTCGGAACTCGAGAGATGAAGCGAAGCTTATATGGTTCATGGCCTGCAGCATATAATATATATACCGGTATGAATTGATAATAGAAACGACAAATATTCATTCTGATGCACCAATGGCTATGGATGCCGTCAATTCGCACATTTCTGTACAATTATTCTGTACTATGTTGGAACGATGAGTACAGTGACCATATCATGAAAGTGAAAGAATATTATAATTGTCTACAACAAATTGTATACTCTCGTTATTCTGCAGTCTTCCATCCTCAGCTCCAAGTACTTATGTACGTGTGTAGTATGCGCTGTCATTTTGCGTTTGAATGTGCGATACGATAATTAGGTCCCATATATATACATATGGGACCTAATATCTATATATATAAAATAAATCAAAGATATGCCTCGCTACAATCGAGTGAGAAAAAGGGATGCACAATGAGTATGCGAGGTGGCCTGAATTCAGCCAAGCAGTGTGTATTATTTCCATCAATCGATGTCAAAAAAATTTGTCTTAAGCGCGAATCTTATAGCAATATAATAGACGATTTAATCTATGTATAATATAATAAATGAATGAATAAAAACTCTATATAAGAAGACGTTGTGTACTTTTCGTTATGCATATAGAACGAAAACGAAAAGATTTCTCTACTTAGAATTCAGCTAAAGGATACAATCTGTCAAGCCAATATTTATGGGACAAACAAACAATACAGATAGGTGAAGTACGCGATACGCTTGAGGATGAAAATGGTATATAAGTATATATAAATATTAAATAAAGCTACGAAACAAAATGCATAAGCTACATGTTTTGCGGCTTTCACTGATAATGGTCGCTGCTGGCTCATCGAATTTGTAACGAATAAGATCATATATATCCTTATAATATGTAAATATATTTTGATGTATAGAATTTCCAGAATTACATAGTCATTGTGCATCCTTAAAAACAGAAACATCATTTGCATGCAAACAATAGATACAATTTATCAAACTATATCACAATGTGAGATATATTCAAGTATATTAAAATTTCAACACTTAAATATTTAAGATGCTAAGCATGCACTGAGGATCCACTGCAAAGCTGTGATTATGCTAGCGCTCTCAGTCTGTACTTGTAATCGAATAATTGAATAACATGGCGACATGAAATTATTAAATATATATTTACTACTTGGTATATATATCGTGAAATAAATTAACAAAAATGGATGTATAATCAAGTAAAATGGAGCGAAGGAAATAAAAGAAATTTATAAAAAATATGTAACAATGTTTTATGCTATGAAATATTTGATTTTCATGGACCTTCTTTACGCGTGGATATAGAGAGATTCGATTAAGATAATACATGCAACACAATATATACTACATATTATTGTATTAAAAAGATCGATTTTGGGTAACTGATGACTTTGGTACTTTAACACACATTTATCTTCTAAATTAATATCTTCACCATCTTTACGAGTTGATTACTAATAACGTTTCAAAAAAACTATATATTTTACATTAATGCCAATTAGGAAATATATAATTTAATTATATAATCCGATCAAATTGTTTGTTTTGAATAGAATAATTGCCTTAAATTACAAAATACGTGAACGGTAAAAAAAATATTCGTAAATGTACAGTGGTAATATTACAATCATACAAATTATTAGCATGCTGTCAAATACCGGTATCGTTAAATATATATTTAATCAATCACAGAACTTACCGTTTGGAGAACTTCGAGGATAATTTCGAGAAGAAGGACGGCCTTGCTAGTGGGCTAATTGCATTTGTGTCCTGCGTTTGTGTGTGACCCTGGAAACACATTCATATTAATTGTTAATAAAATAAATAATTCCTTATAATTAATAATTGCTAATAAAAGAGGCAAACTTGGTAAATCAAATTCTTCTCCTATAATTATGTCACCTTAAGTGCTCACCTGAGTGTGATTTCGCTGTGCTCTATTTTGGCCAGAATGGAACGTACTGCGACTCGGAACATTCCGTGGAAATGCTGGCGTAGTGGTTGTGGTAAGTCTGTTGCTTGTGCATACACCCAAACTAAATAACAAATAATGATTTCTGTTTTAATACAGATTGCAGTCACATCATAAATATATAGGCTGATTTATCAGCATTTTTATTTTTATGCACACTATAACGGATTATGGAAAGTACATGTTCGCAGCGAATACACTACCATCACCTATTCGATTCAAGTAAAGCTGGTATCAAAATGTCAAGAAGATGTAAAGTATATAAAATTAGTTGTTCAACTGTTACATTTCTGAAGATATTATTGTGTAAAAGTTTTCAACGCGCAAGCAATATCTTACAAATTAAGCTTAGTGAATAGAGTTAACAAAGCAATATTGATATGAGAAATTAATTCATATTGATAAAAAATATGTAGTACGTTATTGTTCAAATAGGCACAGTCTACTGTAACTGCGCATGCAGCGGAAAGAAATTATTTCAAGAATATAATTGTGCGTTCTGCGAGAGATATGTTTTAAATACAGCAATTGAATAAGAAAGGAAGCTAGAAAGGACTTCGTGATTGTAAATGGCGTTAAGTAACTTTTGTTAGATGTTGGATCATATAAATAATTTATAAAATAGATAATATTAAATAGCAGCTTACACTCTATATACAATATGATAAGTTTTCAAAGCTAACAAGGAAAATACAGAGAGAGATATATATATAGTATGTATCAAACGCGTATTTATATGTGAAATTGATGATCGATTGGAAATAAATACTTCTTTAATAAAAATAATTATGATAACATGCTTCTATATATATACTACAGTATATTATCCTAATTGTCCTACATATTGAGCTTAGTGATCAATCAAGAGTCATACAAAAATTTCCAAGTGAGCGAAATGTAAGCATGTCGAAATTGTATCATGAATCGTAATGAGATGATTGTACCATGATCAAACCTAAATGATTTTTATACAAATGGAAAAAGAAGCAATAAAACCGATATAGAAATCTAGCAAAGTTTATATCATGCAAATGAAAGAGAGAGAGTAAAGAGAGAGAAGAATATAAAAAAGCAATGAGAAAAGAGAACCAAAAAACAATGAGAGAATGACCAGAAACTATCCTAGAGAATCCTATGTCGATAATTTTTAAAATAAACCAAAGAAATCGGCACTGTCGTTTTTGAGCTTTTTGAGCTTCTGAAAAACGAATTTTCTCATCGTCTGCTTCGGCAAAATTTGCGAAAGACTATAATGATAGGAGAGACCTAATTACCCTAAGAGAGTTAGTGGCCCAAGAAAGAAGTAACAAAATAAAAAAACCAAATGTATCCGAAATATACATATATATTTAATAAATATGCAGGAATGTGTATGCAGGTCTTTCGGTTTTTGTATTAGGCATCGGGGGCCTGTACCTCTGCCTAAGGGGGTCAGCAGTGGCGAGTAAGGAGTTGTGGGCGTTGCGTGGTTGAGGGTCCAGTAGTGAATGGTCGCTGGGGGGTACACCACTTGAGGAACGGTGACTTGCGCTGATGCTCGCAGACTTGGTGTGACCCCGCGTTGGTCTAGTGCCCTCGCCCAGGCTGTGCACAAAACTAATCAGCAAATTGCCGAACCTTATGTTCCACGATTTAATCCTATTTTTTGTATATAATAAAGGAACAGAAATTCTTTTAAGACTGTACAGAAGCAAAACGGGGCGAGATCTAAAATTTATGAAATTTCAGATATTGAAAATATTTCGTTACATATTTATGCACATGACATGATAATAAATTTAATTTTTGAAAGATAAATAATTTTATATTAAGAATTTTCTTACTTGTTTCAAACAACTTCTTGATTCTTACAACTTCAAACAACTGACTTGATTCTTACTTGTACTGTTATTTATTTTTATGTAGTATATTGTAAAAAAAAAAGAAAAAAATCATATTTAATAATTTTCATATATATTTAAACATATTTTATTTACCCATAAAAAATTCTAAAAAAATCTGCGCACATATATATAGATACATGTATGTGTAACATATGTACATATGTATATATATAAATCATATATATCTTTATAGAAATATATATTTTGTAACTAAAATTCGTTGACAAGGAATATAAAAGGGGAGAATCGTAAGGATGGAAAAAGGAGAATAAAATTACTAACTGCTGCAGCAAATGTAACTTCGCGAAATACTCGTACGATAAGAGAACAGAATATGATGCTACAACGTAAGGATGAAAAATGTATGATGGATGTTAATGTGTGTGTCTAAACACCTTCTCGACTAGATATTTGAAGTAACAGTTATACACGTAGATGCGACTGCGGTCTGATATCAGCAAGTGTCTGCACATGTATAAACGTTACATCGGACTGTCCTATTCAATACATCTGTCAAGGCATAAAGAAAGTGATATTGCAATGAACGATTGGCAGGCAGCAGCCAACATGCTAGAGCAATGCAACAAACAAATGAACTCCCTGGCTTTTAATGATAGACTTTGTTATTATTCACTCGATTATCAAGTCATTTCTCGAGTAATGGTTTAGTGTACTTTACACACATAAGTAATCAGTCGTCTACAGTTAGTGAGAGTAAAAGTGTTAAGTCGATAGAAGACGTCACACGAAATGCACTAATATTCTTATTTTATATTATATCATTATATAGTTAATGAGATATTGAACCATGGTTTAATTTGTGAATATAAATTGATAATAGCAAATTCAAGTAATATATAAGGAACAAAAACTAAATGTCCAATATCCCATATGTTAAATATGTATCGAGAAGTGAATAAATATATAGAATACTAGAAAAAGTATAATAAAGAATCTCATAGCACTAAGTTTATTTTTAAATTATATTTGTACTCCGTTTTCGTGTAAATATTTCTGATAAAAATAATTGGATATCACTATACCTGGGTACTTCGTTGGTTCTTTCAGTAGATGATGATGATGTTTTTGCTTGATCATAGGAGATGGTGCTACGTCGACCAACAGAACCAGGAGCAGGTGAGGTAAGAGGCCGACCACCACCTACCCCTGCGTTCATTGTGTTGCTCTTGTTTACCCTTGCTTTACCACCAGGACTGGTACCCACGCCTAGAATAAACATTGTCACTGCAAGCCTCATTAGATATGGTTCAACACAAAACACAAAGCAACATACTTTAAATTATAACAAACAGAAACATATCATTAAAAAGACAACGAGCTGCTAAGTAAAATGTCTGAACCTGCTTCCATATTAAGAAACAAACATAGACTAAAGTAATTACGACTGTCACTTCCTCGTACTTTCAATTACAGTGTACAATTGTACATGATAAATGATCAGGTTTTAAAGATATATGTGCATGATATGCGGTAAAATTATGACAATATGATTGTGCGTTCAATCTTATGAACATATAAGAAACGGGCATGACAATTTGACATTAAAATGTATACAATCTTCGAACCTTCGATAAAGATATGATTGTAATGATAAATATGATAAAATTTGTGATTTATGAACAATACGGAATAATACGAACACAAATAACAGATAAATTACAAATTAATTGTAAATTCGACAAATTATATATTAAAACGCTGCAACCTTGTCCAAAGCAACCTCATCCAAAGACTTTACCCAAGCATCACGAAGGAAATATAGCGCGACAAGTCGAATATCTTTTTATAAGAGATTTCTATTCTAAACTATTGTTCAAGGACAAAGTATAACAACTCACTAGTATCTAATTGCCCAGGTGGTTGACTGTTTTTAGGTGCGGAGGGCCGGGTTGCAGAAACGCGAGCACTATTTTCCTTGATCGTGGCTGCGTCCACAGTATTTTGTCGTTTAAAATTACTACCTCCGCTTCCAGTCACAGTTGTGCCAGTTACTGCAGTCGCGTGATTGTGATTCGTTGCATTACCTGGACTGGGTCCTAATAAGGAAAAAAATTATATAATAAAATCCTCCATTTTAAATCCAGTATTTATATTAATAGATATATCAGAGCAAACAATCTCGTCGTTTTTTATTATCATATTCCAACATTCATTACACCACTTTTATTACAAATTTAGTTTAACGACAAAACTACATACTAACTAATAGCTATTATTATACCTTCTTCTATCAACACAAATAAATAATACAAAAATTGTTGCATGAAAATCACAATTTTCGTCATCAAAAATACAGATATCTTTGTCTTACCCAAATTTGATAAGTGTCCTTATCCATGCTTGTTATTTGACAGTAAAGTTTAAACTGCCATACTGCATTAAGAGTTATGGTTAAAACAAATGGATATAACACTTACGAAGAGTTTCACCACCAGACGAGGCCCGTCTACTGGGTTTTGGATTGCTAGCAGAAATACTTCTGTGAACACCTCTGTGAGATGGACTCTGTACCGCGCCACCTGTTCCCCCACTGCTTCCTCCTCCACCACCTGAACTGACTTGAGGTGGAATGTTACGCAGCGATAATGAACTACCTGAGCGTGATCCATCACTTTCAGGCTGTACAAATAGAAATTCGGAAAAAATGTAAAGGAAAAATGATTTTGACGCTACCTATATACTGTACATTAATCTTGATATATCGTACACTTACATCTGTCGTTTTTCTGCCTAAGAGCAAGTAAGTGGCGAATACATCGTCATATTTTGCTTGTCCTAAAGAATCCTCTATTTCACTTCGAGTGTATCCCATATTGGCTAAGGCCTCTGAAATGGAAATGCGTGGCGGCATAGTCACATCCATTAAAGTGAAACAATTTTCCGACAACATTCATAATTCAAAATTAAAGAGATGCAAAAATTAAGACAGAAGACTTCACTACGTATTGTTATAACAGATACTATCCAACATTTAGAAATTAGAACATTAAATTCTTAAAGATTAGACTTATCGTCTTCGTGATGTATATCCGTGTTTTCACACTCTTAAAATCCACACTTAGAAATAACATGTGGTTTTAGTTCAATTTTAATATTAGCATTAGTTAAAAAAATTTTACTTTTTTGATCAAGATGTATTTCCATGCAATTTTTTTTTTTTTTTTCAAGAAGCAAATGACAAACACATACATGTAGGTATAAATATATCAGACTAAATAAGGATTCGAAAAACAAGCTACGAGATATTTTCACGCTGTGCATAGAAAATGTGCACTTACAAATCTCTTACTTGATATAATTTAGTAAAACGTTATCTCAAATTGTGTGTGTCCGAAGGACTCTATATTCAGCTTTTTAATAGAAAACTATAATTCAGTACGGATTACTAAATAGTATTGAGTAAGACTGTCTGATATATTTCGATAATATATTAATAGTGATTACATTGCACAATTTTCCAACTACAAGAAACACCCGACCATGTAAACATTCTCCTTAAAGAAACTATATAAAAAAATCCAGCATATTAAAACAATTTTGAAATCATAATATAGTTTGAAAACATGTATATATGTATGTCGAAAAAGACAGATCTTTGTCACTCATCTTACATAGCGTAGAATGTTCACAATGGGTGTGACATTAAACATAAAAACGGTAAGTAGTAAGTGTTATGTACATACTGGTAGACTCACCTATCCTCTTGTGATCTCTATAATCAGGTTCAGGTTCTAAGTACGGCTTTAATTCGTCATCCTCGTATCCCAAATTCATCCATTTATCCTTCATTATGTTCTACAGTAATAAAAATTGTTAAATTATTTTTTTCGAACATAACTTACGCATGATTAAAAAATACTCGCTTGTAAATGCACTGATAAAACAACAATACCTTAACTAGAAAGGTGATAAAGAGTTGAAGAATAAAATACAATTCGAACCTGATCCCCACGTACCTCTAGTGAGGCTCTCTTCGTTGGATTGAGCACCAAAAATTTCTTGAGAAGATTTTCACAGTCGGTGGACATATAAAACGGAATTCTATATTTCCCCCTTAATACCCTTTCCCTCAATTCCCTCAATGTCGAACCATCGAAAGGCAGTGAGCCGGATACCAATGTGTATAGAATTACACCTAACGACCATACGTCCACTTCCGGACCATCGTATTTCTTTCCTGTAAACAAAAAATTATACAAGTAAATTTGAAGCTCACACATTGCAAACCCGCATGAGTAATTCGAGAGAATACCTTGAAAAAGTTCCGGTGCGGCATATGGCGGCGAGCCACAAAATGTGTCTAATTTGTTACCGGGTGTGAATTCATTGCTAAAACCGAAATCGGCGATCTTGATATTCATTTCACTATCGAGCAACAGATTTTCGGCTTTTAAGTCTCTATGAATGATCTTCTTTTGATGGCAGTATTGCACAGCAGAAACGATCTGCCTGAACTTCGCTCTCGCTTCTTTCTCCTTCATCCGCCCGTGCAGAACCAGATAGTCGAAGACCTCGCCACCACTGGCATACTCCATTACCAGGTACAGTGTCTTTTCAGTCTCGATCACTTGGAACAATTTCACTATATTTGGATGGTCAAGCATCTTCATTATCCTGACTTCTCGGAACAGCTGTAATTGACCAGATGCATCAGCATGAATCACATACTTATATTTATGAGATGCATGTGTAACTTAAAGTTTTTTTTCTGTCAAATTATGATAATGCTACATGACTCAGGCGATGACAAGTCTTCTTATGAAAATATTAGCACGCAAAATAAATCAATATAATTAGAATAGTGACTTGTACGTTACAACAATCAATTTAAAATAATGGCTAATGGTACTTAACATTACATACATTGAAACAAGCAAGTTATAAATATAACAAGTTGTTAGTTATTCACTGACAAAGCAAAATTTCTTACTTAGTTTGATAATGCAATTTATAATTCTAACAATTCTCACTCTTACAATTCTACTCAGTGAGTCTTTGTAAAAAAAAAAGGAATGATAAGAATATATAAGATAACAGCGATATAGTGTTACCTTTTGAAGACTACCGGGATTCAATTGAGTCTTATCGATGATCTTGATGGCTACTTCCTTCCCCGTGGGCACATGCTTAGCAAGTTTCACCTTGGCAAAGTTGCCTTTGCCAATGGTCTTCAGTAATTTGTACTTGCCGATATGAGGTTCTTCGGAGGTTCGACTCCTCGAAGAGAGCCGACCTCCGCTACTCGACACCCCTACGCCATCCCCCGTCTGTAACACACAAAAATCATGATCGATAAGCAAATAAAAGTCAAGTGAATTATAGACAACGTTGTCGTCAAATTGCTGAATGCAAAACACTCATTTCTGAGTAAAAATCGCAGCAAATTCTTTTCTTTCAAACGCGTAGATGTCAAATTTTTATTTTGTAAGATTAATTACAAATGACAAGAGCAATTTCGATTTATTTGTTCTCAATGTGACTATATCTCTGTATAATTATAACATTCTGAATACCGGTATGTATTCAGAAAACAAAATATTAGATACATATACAGTTAATGTTAGAAATTAAAAGTATTAAAAAACATATATATATTATAACATATATCTTTTTTTTGTTTAATTCTTAATAAGATGAATAAAAAAATATAAACATATACATATATAAATAGATATATTAAAACTAAAATAGCCGATGTTACTGAACGATTTCGCAACGAGATATGAGCAAGAAACGTATAATTAAATTAAAAGTTTAGCGACTTATGTAATATAATCTGTAATCTAAATTCAATAACTTGGAAATTATTGCAAACGCTATATGTACCGAGCGTGCTAATTTATTTCGAGAAACGAGAGAACGTCGTGCACAGTTGCGTCGTAAATAGCCAACTATTTCAGAAACTTAGGTTGCATCTCCGAGCGCGGCGTTTAAAGTCACGGAATGGGGCAGGAGAAATACGGGGCAAAGGCTCGTTAAGAGCTCAGCGTGCATTCCTCGAGAATGCCACATCGCGGGGAATCGCGGACCTCTCCTCTCGCGTAAAATATTGCATTTATTTACGCATACGCACATGCCTGCGCGGCCGCACTTGACACTTCCAAGCACGGTGGCGGCAACGGCCATTGTCAATGGAATTAATTAAAACTCGTTAAAGATACTCGTGTACCAGATACAGATTGTTCCAAATGGAACACGCTGGACTCTCTCGTATTAATTGCAAGGACAACCGTTGTATTGCGTTACGTCCACGTGCGACGTCAACGTCGACGTCGACGTCGCATGTGCGATTTTTTACCTCTTATCGCAATATCTCTAATAAAGGAAAATAGAGAGAAGAAAAAGAGAGAAACGGCAGAATCGACATGTATTTATGAAGTATTTATGAAGAAGTCGGAGTGCATGCACTATGCTCGCGAACAGTCCAGATACACGCCTTTGAATTATAAGAGGCATCAAGAATTTAGAATAAAAGCTGCAAACTATCTATTTATGATAAAAGTATAAAGGCGCATATGATAAAAAGCAGACGAGATAAAGAGTAATAAAGTAATTAGAATAGCAATTTGACAATTAATTTCGTAGGATCGAACGGTTATTACCCGCAGGAGGCCACGCGTGACCATCTTGCGCGAGGTGGTGGTGGCCGCAGCTTTAGAGGCCGCCAGTTTGACTGCTTGCGAGTCTCAGAAGGACAATCGATAGGCGACGGATCGACGACGGATCCGACAGTAGACCGCTTCCTCGTGCTCGCATGCACGCGATTTAAATGGCAAATTATTTGATTTGTCTGTCCGCCGATATCGCGAGAACGCACAGAAAAAGTTCAACACAACAGAAGATAATCGTGGATCTTAATAGATTTCTTCGATCTTTCCGTCACTATAATCGCTAATCGCTTCGTTTCACATGTCGACGTCACGCGATGGTCACGATTTACGGATCGCGCGACTCTTTTTTTCCGATCATTTATTAACAATCGGATTAATTTAATTCTGGATTCTTCTTCGATAATGATGACCAATCAATGATGATTTCCTTGATCGAGTACCGCAGTTCCCGTGGTCGGTCGTTTTGGAAGGTCGAGCGATGAGTCAACTTGCGAAGCGTATCGCCACGCTGGTTCATTTTATCAGAATGTGCGCGGTGTCGTATAAAATCCACCACTGTATTTCAATGAAATAAACCGATTGTTATATCGGTCGCTACCATCTGTCGCTAGGCAAACACACTTCGATCTCCGACTGCCGAGAAATAAATGAGGATAATCCGTTAACTTTGGTACCATAATTTAAAGGGACATTTCTCTTCGAATTCCGATGACGTTTGAATTACATTTCTCGATTAATAAATCTCTCTCAATCATTTTGCCGCGCGGATCGTTTATAAAATACAAGATATTATTCTACGAACATCACTGTCCGATATATTCCATTAGGCACTCTTTGTACTGGTATTGACGATTGAATCTCAAATCGATTCCTCGAAGATGATATTTGTACTCCACTAGAGTAGCTTGCATTTCTCGGATTTGTTGTTTTCTGAAAGCTTGCTCTCCTTGCGGTAACTTTGCGACCAAGTGGGGCGATAACTTTTGAGAAACTCCGTTTCAATGAAAATAACTTAGACGTATAGATATACAGATCACTTCGAATATTTATCAATAAATTCCAAATTCGGTCGCAATCGAATCCAAGGATATTTCAGCGCGAAGGCGTATCACATATACAATATTCTTTCAGACGTCACTGACTAAACTAATCGCTATCTTGTCAACCTTCGGTCAACGATAGCTAGGTAGGACGTCAGCGACACCATCTCTCGACCTAGCACAGTTCACATCTAACATCGATCCATCACCGATGATGGTTCACTGACAATTAATCAAAACACAAATCACAAATTAATTATGAAATACACGATATCAAAAGACTTTCGTAGGTTCTCGACCCTATCGAGACTGTGGATTCCGATGGGAGCTTCAATATCACCCTAGATGTCTCATGATGAATTCTCCACGATATCCGCTTCCGCTGAAAGTTGTCTTCCGGCTTGTGTCAAGGGCAGAGGCGATGTCACCGTTCGCGAAATTTTCTCATTTGTCTATCACGATTGTTCAGCGTCATGTTCCACAAGAGAAAGAGAAAAAGAAAGAGAAAAAAGCACAAAAGAGCAACGAGAAAAACGACGATCGAGAAACGCGAGGTTGCTTTGGTCGTCGTCGTCGTCGACGACGACCGTACGCGACTGCCTTCTCCCTTTTCCACCCTCGAAACGAGCCACCCTCGGAGAAGAGACCACACAACCGAGGGATGCGAGAACAGAATCAATACACGATGCCGCCACCCTCTGGTGGAAACGTGCGAGCGAACCACCCTTGAATGCCCAGCCTCGACGTCGTTCGCCCACCCTTTCTGCCACCCCCTCTTCGATGGAAGAACGCATGCGTCGCGGAAAGTGGGAACCACCGACACATGTTTGTTTCGTGTTCTACCCTTTTAGCCGAAGGTACTGCTCACACGCTCACAGTGGAGATAACAGAGGGTTTCATGCTGGTCAGCTGATCGGACCGAAGACCGAATGTCGCGGAACGCAGGCATTGACGTGTCCTAAAACGCTTGAGAAATTTTCAACACGAGCTGAAAAAGATACGACTTTTTCCTTATAATTATCGAAACTGCGGAAGAAATGGTTATTTATAATATTAGCGCTTTGGAATAAAAAAAGAAAGGTGAAATTAGCATGATATATCGTTTTACAGTAAAGTAGAAAAATATCAAAGATGCTCTAATTCTAAGATATCGATACATCCTGATGATGACGCACACATCTGTGGGTTGTAAAGTGTGGGATGCCACATCTTCACCTTTATCGTCCTCCTACCTAGCAACGAGTTTTCGCCTCGTCAGCTGCTCGAATCAACTACTACTATGAACACCGAGAAGATTATCGCAACATAGTTCAGCGCTATATATGAGAGACTGATAAGTATATTGAATCTCATAAGTATGTTAAATAGTTAAATAGCCTGCGTCATTAACTTTTGTTTGATTTTAATGTGAACAACGTATTTCTAGAGTTTACTTAACATTGTACTTATACGTATAGCAAGGAAAAATGATTAGAAAACGGACTTAAAAAATTATTAATCGTTATTATTTGCGGCGTTCTAAGTCGTAACAATACTCTAAAACTTGAGCATGACTGCATGCAACAGATAAGAATAAATCAAAATTCGAACAATATCGATCTTAATATCGAGACAATTATAAAGGAACAAATCGCTCAAACTTATCGCAACAAATTTACGATGTTTTATTTTCATGCTTGTGAGAGCACTGATTTCTTTTCTCGTTAGATACTTAGGTGAGGATGCTCGAGAGTCAGTATGAAGAGGATAAAGTCCAAGTTTCTGAAAGGGACAAGAGCGAGAGAGCCAGCTTCCGTCAGCTGATCAATCGACCGAGAAAGTAACCAAGAGTCGCGGACATCCACTCCACGTAAAAGGTAGATAAGAATAGATCCAAGTTGACGCGAATTCTCCACGGAAAATAGAATCGCGTACACGTGAACTAACAAATAAATCGGGAAGCTCCGTTTAGATGCTCTATTAAACAAAAAAGCCAGCAGAGAATCCCCTTTTAGTTGATCAAGCTGCGTTCTCTCTAACGCAATTCAAGTAAAAACTCAACGCACTCAAATCTATCTAAATTAAAATAATTAAAATAATGTATTAATTATAACGCATCTCTTTAATTTCAAAGTTATTTATGCATTTCGTTAACAGGTAAATAGATCAACGCACGTTGCGACAAATAGAACCTATTTTTGCAAACAACTTTTGATCGCTATCGTGAATAAGTAAAGAAAAAATATCAACTTATTTTAATTGCAATATTAATATTTTGTTTATTAATCTATATATATATATATATATATATATATATAGTGTTACGCATACTACAATTGGCAATTTTAAATTGAAAATCATCGTCAACTTGAATGAAACTCGCAATGCTTATACAGACGAAGACTGCTGATGCCGGATTTCTACAAAGATTATGATTTATGTCCCCATAAAACGGCGAGGAAAATGGGAAATGGCGAAATACACGACGTAAAACAATGCCAGCACTTCCGCTTTTGCGGAGTGCATCTGAAATTTGTTTTATGGCGCGACACAAAAGTTGATACGGATGGAAAATAAAGTCTCGCTTCAGATATATTGCTGACTTGTCGTGTCCATGATGTGCGATATTAAAAAGCTATGACATCCGTCAGTTTATATTGACGCATATAAAAGATTTCTATTGGAAAAATTATCTTTTTTATGATATCTTCGATATTTTCTATCAAGTGCCAGAAAAACCTGTTTGATTTGCTCCAGTAATTAGATTAAGATAGCCCAAATAATTGAAAATGTTTTTCTAAACTCACTTGATTTATGTTTATTAAAAAAAAAATACATTTTACTCTCAAGTAAGTTTTTATATTTGCGCCTCAAAAGAATTTATATGTATTTTCCGTTAATAAAAAAATAATTTTTTAAAAAGACAAAGAGAAGGAAGACTCGCTGAAATTTCCGAGATATTTCAAATACGTTCTGCATGCGAAATTAATTAGCTTCGACAGGTTGCACGATCGTCATAAAGTGGCATCCGAATGGCGTTTCGACGAAGCGGGGAAATCATCCGGATTATTTCAGGTCGAACGGATGAGCCGCAGACGAGTCATACGTGTGACGTAAGTGTGGAAGTGCATTTGCGTTGTCACTCGTTTGCACTCGATTCGTTAGCGAGGGTGTCACACATCGTCGATATACATATATGGGTGATCGTAAAGTCGCGCGTGATTGCGCTGCGGACCGCGTATATAGGTATACTTTTTAACGTTTTTACTTTACATCATTTATGCTTGCGATTATCGTACGCGATTTTATCTCTACTTTCTTAACACTCGTGTACCTCACACGACCCGTAGGTGATTTCGATAATTAGATATCGCTATAGATAATCCTCAGCAAAGTTATAACTGCGTAATACCATATACGGTCTAATTATTCTACGATAGACATAAAAAAGTGACGCGATTATTTATTTCTCTCCTTAAATCAGATAGAAATCACTTTATCGACAAGACGCTCGATAACGTTTCCCGATAATGGTTCTGACGTGAGTGATAACGCTGCAATCGATGCCTATTATACGTATATATATGTACATATTATATATCTACCTCCTTCTCGCTCTGAATACCCTTCTGCATGTCTGACAACGGTTTGAGCGGGATGGTTGTTGCGTTGTTCTGCTGTTGTGGTTGCTGATGACGCTGATGATCCTTCTTGGTAACTATCGGCCGGACGATCGCGCGAGTTTGCGGCATCCTGGATTGCGCTCTCGTCTCCGCTTCTTGTCCGCGCCGCGTATCCGAAGCGGTCCTGGACAACTTAACGGTGGGCTTCTTTGACGCGATGCCGGCGTTTCCGGTGGAATTCCGTGTCGCGTCTCCGCGGTGCAACAGCAAGGCCCTTTTTTCGTTGACGTTTCATTATTATTTGTTCGTCACAATTCTTTCTTCGACCGTTCAATGTTTTATGGCATCGTGTATCGTGAGTATAATGATAATAATCAATAATAACAGACAGGTGTACAAGTGTCCGTCATAATTCGAGCGTTTTGCGTGATAACGTGTGTTTGATAATTCGGGATAATATGGAGAGATCATTGCAAACGTAACAAGGAGAGAATGATGCATTTCGAGAATAGAACAGATATAAAGGCAAAAATTAACGATTAAACACTTTTCTAATTTTCAATATTAAATCTTTTGATATCGAAATCTTTAATTAAAATATTGTTATGATAAAGTCCACTCAAAATAAACTGGAGAATAACATTTTGTTATCTGTTTATACACCGGCAGATACAATTCGCGCGAAACCATTTATTTTCAATCGTTCATAATTCAGAAAATATTATCTTGATATTTTTTATCGAAGCGAAATCGAGCAATTATCGAGATCTGTGCGTGATACTTGCAAGCTATTCAGACACCCGGTATATTTATTCATCAAAACATCTGCCAGTGCGACACGCACAACTCCCCTGATCTCTCCCGGTTGGGCGTGTAATGACCGACGTGTAATGGCGACGAACCGACCGACGGGAAATCACGGAATGAATCGCTGCACGGTTGCGACATTGCGTAAACTAAATGCCAATTGTATCGAGGAAAGGGACACGCGTGGGTGTAAACGGACAGTCAATTGTGCGCGGATGAGGCGTGTAGGTAGGTAGGTAATCGGTACGCGGCGCGCGGCGATGAGGATCAGGCGGAGGTTGGACGACGATTTCCTCAATTATCACTAAGGCGACTACGGCTATCGTCGCTCTGTAAACGTAACGTGTAAATGGATCGTGCATCGTGCGTCTGTATGTGTGTATGCGTTCTCAGGTATTGACCGATTGAAATACCGTGACTCGAACTTCTCGACGACGATTAACGTGTAAAGATTGAGATTATGATCACGATGGATGATATATTAAATTTTAAAACATAATTGATCTCTTAAATCTTTTTGTCCAGATGAAAATAAATTATCTTTAAAATTTGTTTTCAGGATTGACATTTCTATTACTTCTCCTTAATAAAAATGATTATCCTGGAGATTGATTGTAAATAAAAACAGTTTTGATTTTTTAAACGTTTAATTGAATAACTATTTTCTTTAATAAGAAATCTCTCGAATGTCACCGAATACTGTCTTTGAATCAAGAAAAATAAGGGAGGAAGATGCAAGATGTGTTTGGAATGTGTGCGAAAAAGGTATCGACGGTGATGTGAATGAGCGTGTAAATGTGAATGATTGACGTATGACGTAGAGAGAGTATATATTTTACCCCTCGGCCTCATCGTCGGTGATGTTTCGCAACAAGTCCTCGTGTTCCTGGTATCTGAGCTGGACTTCCGCTCCGAAATCCGAACTGTTCTCCAAGTGACGCGTCCTCGCGGCGATCGTGCTCATCTCGATGGCCTTAACTTGCTGTTCCAATCGTTGCAGCATGTCGGTGCTTTCGACCGTCGTCGTGCCCGTCGACGCTGTTCGCTGCTGATTCAGAATCAAATCGAGACTGAGCGGCGCCTTGGGCTTTGCCGACAGTTGAGCGGGTGATGTCAGTTCCGTCCTCTGGTGGATAAACGGAAGTCCGATCGGTTGGATAATCTTCGACTCATTGAAGACTCTCAACTTCTCCTCCAGATTCGCGTCCATGTTCGTGTCGCTGAGGAGTCTCTTTACGGAAACGGGAGTGCGACCGTAGAGCGGGCTCGTGGGAACCATCTCCTTGGGTCTGATCGGGCTTAAAGCGCCGGCCCGTTTCTCAACTACTTGCAAACCCTTGCCATCCTCTACCAATTCCCACTGCTTCAAGCTTTCCAAGGGCGCGAGCGGCGCCGATAATCGCTTCGATATCGGGCTCGTCGGGCTCGATTCGTTAGCAGCCTGTCGATTCAGCTGGCGCACTGTCCTTTCTGCGGACGACGGCGTCAAGAACTTTCGTGCACCTGTCTGCGGCCGAATCAAGCTTCTGCTGGCCTGTGCTCGCACGAACGGGCTCTCTCGATCGTCCATCATCGAGAAATCTCACGTGGGAACGAAGACGGGAATTGGCCGCCGTTGCTGTTTCTCAGGCTCTCCTTGAGAATCTCGTCTTCGTAAGACGATCCTTTGTAGATAACGTATCGGCCGCTGATAAACCTTCAACATCAATTCAACGGCCAAACCGGTCAATGACGCTGCACGGAAGATTTAGTTTCTGTCAAGAAGAAGACTCGTGTTTTTCTTTTTAAGAAAAAACGTCAAGCACTGCGACGATCATCATTAAACACATCATACAGAACCCAGAACCTGAGAATGAACCACGAGCCAGTTGACCGATTCTCTCTTTCTTCCTCTACACCTTCATTCGATTAACAATCACATGTATCAATAAGCGAATAAGCGGTACAAATATAGGCTTTTTTGTAGATAGGGGAATAAAGCTTTATTGAACGGCGGCACTGTGTGTTGGCTCTTTTTGCAATCATAACGTTGTAGACAATAAAGCAGATAGGTACGCAAAGAGGCTCGCAATTTCGTGAATTACCGCGGTTTAATGCGAGTAGACGATAAATAAAGCTCGGAGACTCGTAAACATGCGTGTGTCTTTATCTGTGACTCAGATGTCTATTACATAATAGCTTTTAATCGAACGAAATTAACTCGTTAAGTCAAATGCGTCAGCACATTGGAAAATTTTCGTACAAAAAGTACGATAAGAGGTGAACAGTTTTGTACATTAAAGAATTATCTAGTGATCTGTTACAAAAAGGAGTTTTTCAATGATGATACAATAAATAATAGTCTTTAAATTTACATAAAATAATATTTAGCAAATTTTGTCACCGTATAATACATATAAGCATTATGCATCAAATGCAAAATGTGAATTGTTTTTTAAGTCAAGTAAATATCAACAAACGAAGCAAATACATTCAATATTAATCTATTAACTTTCCCAAACTAATAAAAAAAAAGAACGATATTCATTTCACGGATGTCATATTATTTTTATCGAAACGATCGGAGATATGCCGAGATATCGAGTATAAAGAATACGTCATACCCCGTGCAGTTCTAAGACGATGATAAGGATGCGTGTACTTATAAGTTTCCATTAGTTCTGCCTCGATCTGGCCCGACAATGATGAAGTGAAATATATTCCTTCAACGGTTTATATATATTATGTACAATATCGTGAACAGTTAACGTTTTACGAAATCCAAGAGAAATTCATCACTCAAAAGCCAAGATGTACATGTATAATAAACAGTTTCTACCATGAAATTAATTCTATAATAGGTAAAAATATTCTTATGAAAATACATAGTTTATATTACGTCATCTAATCATTTTTTATGTTTGCAAATTCAGTTGTTTCACCGATTAAACCAAATTACTATTAAGATTTTGGAAATACAGTTTTGTATGTAAACAGACGAAAATCCAAGCGACTATTTAAATGTTAATTTCCTTTTCACAATAATTTTCCGATAAAACGAATTAACGAAATAAACGATTATAAACGAACCACCAATTTTTGCGCTCTACGAGTGGCGTTTCTATTCGTTCCCTTAGGTGAAGCAGCCAGCCGGAAATTTGCTCTGAGATTGAAACGAGAAGTTTAGACACGGGTGACCTAATCCCTCGATAGATGAAAGGGTGGGGAAGCAATTTTGCCAATGGAAAATTGAACATGCTATTTCGAATGTATACACGATGAAAAACTTACGGCAATTTAAAAGATTCACCAACAAAACGGCCAATGATAAGTTATGCTAATAAAATTCCTCCTTTTATATGAATTTAATAATAATTTAATATTATGATGAGTATGACTCAATATGAGTTTTCTTTTAATATTAGATATTAGACATGCAATTCTTAACCGTTGCGAAAAATGGATCTAAAATAATTGTAATTTTTAGATTGCAAATTGTTATATTTTTAGTACAGGTAAACATAGATAGTAAATTTGTAATTATTTTAAAACTTTCATATTCTAAGTAAAGATTTTACAAGAGGATTTATTTCCGCCATTTTTATCAGCTCGTAATACACTTGCAAATGTCGCGTGGTAGATTAAAAGATTAAAAGGCGAGATAACAGTATCTTTTTGATTGCAGATATTTAAAGATAAACACACAGGTTTTACTTGGAGGGGGAAAAAAAAGAAACTAATAATAAAAAGAAGAATGATGCATAATGGATCTATAATGTTCCACTTTAAAATAACGACTGATCAATTGGCCTCGCAACCAATTGAAATTTTCGATTATTCGTCAAGACGATATATACATGTGACCAATTCGTCGAGAGCTGTCGAAGAAAACTTGTCGAACGATCGACGCAAACACCGACGCTGTTTTTCAACGAAGCTATATAGAGTCATAAATTGTGAGCAAACGGGATAGAGTACGGAGATTAAGAAGATTTGTAGATCAGCTATATTATACAGGGTGTCCCAGATCATTCGCAGTCCTTTTCTCGGATTGCAAGAAGTTCTGTCGACTTTTGAGCAGTAAGTTCATTTATCTTCGCAACTCTTCGACAAACAACATTAAATTTGTTTGCGACGAAACATCTTAAAATCCTATTAAAATTACATTCCATTAAAATTAAAGAAAGAATAGAAGTTTATTATCTTTTAAAGCTTCATTCGTGAAGCTCAGAAAATTCTCCACAATTTTTTATTCTTCACCATTTATCGCTTAACAAGTATTCAAATTTTAATATTTCTGATACTATTTCCTAAGACAAATTTAATCTATTTCGAAATTTAGATATTGTTCCGTGTTAATTAAAGATTAATTAATTATATAGATTGACACAAGATGCAGAGAGATCCCGTACATCTTGTATATTTCTAGTGCAGTATTGCAAGACGTTTTAAGAAATTCTTTTTCACTAAGGCTGAGAGAGTTTCGGTATCCGGTGAAGCATAATTGCCCAAAGCATAGTGCAATCATCGCGACTTAAAGGCGTTCTTAATAAATAGGCTCGATGCAGATCTGCCTTTGTACTTATTAATTGCTGTAGGAACATTCAATAACAATGTGGGATTTCTATTGTTTCGCAGAAGCGACTTCGTAACGGCAACCGTCTCTTCCCGCGATTAAGAAGCGATTGGATCATAAGGATGACCGCAAATGCAAGTTTTCAACTAATCCTTAGATTGCACGAGATCCTGTATTATTTAGTCTACATAACAGTTATAAAAATATAGCAATAAGAGAAACACTCTCTAGGAAAACGACAAAAACAGAAAGAGGGATTACGAAAACTCAGAAAGATGTAAAATAAAAAGTTGATATTTCTATTTCATTAATTGATAATTCGGGAAGACGGTTATATATGCAAAGAATTCAAACGTTCCAAGAATATTGCATGATCAATAGTATATGTATAGAACCTGAAAGTATATATAGTATGATACGCTTGATATATTTAAGGATTAAGTTAACGTTCTCCGAGAAAGTGTTACGTTAGTAGGACTTCTCTGTGGCCGAGAGAGAAAGAGAGCACGTGCATATACATATATATATTGACAAATGTCCTTTTATCGACTAAATATGTTGCCGGCATTCGGGTGCCATGAGCTATATTCGATAATGCAAAACGCGTGTATTTTTCCGAGATTAAAAATAGTAATTCGAGAAACCGTATTATAGAATGTGAATTTCCGTCGATCACGCGCTATCAGTTGCGTGCCATACGCGCGATGCGTGCCACTCACAACACACATATTGCACACAAAATTACACCTGCGCAAAGTTTTCGTTCAAAATACGACACATAAAAACTAAAAACTCACTCGGCGCTGGATCTCCCTCTCTTTCTTTGTCTCTCGAAAGCGTCGATCCCGAAAAAAGGAGAGAAACGAACGAGCGAAAAGACGAAAGAGAGGCAGTACCAAGGCTGTGCGGACAACGGCCGGTTATGACGAACTGGGTCCATTTCTCGAAAGGCATCGATAAGCGCTTGGGGCCGGCCAACTCGACTTCGTTACGCCGTTTATCAGCGGTAGATTACTGATAAGCGATAGCGTGTCTACCTAACACTCGGCACTGACGATCGTCGCGCCGAGAATCCTTATATATTGTACGCACGGAGTCGCGAAACGATAAAATACATCGAGAAATGCGCGTCGTATTAAAGCGTAAAAGTGGCGCAAAATATTATGTATTTTCTAGTTGATGTCGCGAGTTATCAAGACCACAAATATGTGTAATATGATAATAGTGGTGAGTGATAAAATTGTGAAATGTAAATAATATCGCATTTATTTTTTCAGCAATTCTAAATTATCGAAATAGTAAAAATTCGATTTAATCGACCGTAGTGAAACGAGCCATTAGAGAAGTGATTAACTCTGTCAATGAAGTATTTTTAAGCTTTCTTTTAAAAAAGTCTGAAATAAAGTCATAAAACAGTCAAGATAATGTAGACGTATAAATAATGTGCATCGATTTAATCGTAAATTGAAATCGTAAGGATTATTTTACAAATAAATTTTTATTATTTGCAAATCTACGTTGTTTCCGGTTTGCTACCTCGAAACGATTGCTGATATAGCCGTGAATTTGTTACGCAACTCTATAAATGGAGTTAAAACAAGTAGGAGATAGAAACGTGAAATTTGCATATATATATGTATATGTCGTAAATGTAATAGGCATAGATGCGTGCAGATTAACCGAGTCACTTAAAAATCGCGTACGTTCCTCATTTATTTAATAAGATCAAGTATTTTGTACTCTTTCGCGCTTTCCACTCGTAGTTTCGTAACTATTGCCACGCCCCACTCACAAGCACGCTAAAAAGAATCTTTGAGATAAGCTCTGCAAATCTTGGAATATGTAGATATTGAAGTACTTCACGCTTCAAGTACTTACTCACGAATATACTATAGATTTATTTTCTAAATTTCTCATCATTATAAACTTCTTTAAAATTTTTCTATTAATTTATAAACTTCTTATACACAAGAAATTATCACTATCAACGCATTAGAATCTATTGTCGTCTAAGACAATTTTATTGATATAAAAATAATTTATCTCAATGTCAATAGAAATCAATTAATTAGAATGAACATAGAGGCAATTTAATATTGGATCAATTCGTCAAAAAAATATGAAATTATACATTATATTATTTCTGTGGTATAAGAGAGAGAGAGAGAGAGAGAGAGAGAGAGAGAGAGAGAGAGAGAGAGAGAGAGAGAGAGAGAGAGAGAGAGAGAGAGAGCGCGCTATATGATATGACATTTACAACAAACGGTTCGTGGAATATATCGCAAAGTTCTTACGTGTCGAATCATCCGGATGATTTATGTCGATCAGAGCGATTCTCTCCGAGGACAATGAAAAGCGCGGCTCAATACTCTGTCTGCTTCGCGCACGAAAAAACAAAATTAGCAGCTTAGTGTTTCTAAACCGTATCATAAAACAGTAGTAACAGTTTAGAAGTATTTTGGATGCTCGCCAGACTTTCGTCGAGACATAATGTCAGTGTCAGCGCGTTATAAGCAAGCAGATAAGAAAGTGAGAGTCATTAATCATTAGGCAGCAGCGTAACGCGCTGACTTACGATAGATAGAAGCTGCGCTATATTCTTTCTTGTTGGAATACTTAAAGAAGCTTGTTTTTGTATGTTGCGTGCCACCAGGATGACAAATAAAAAAATCCTAATTTGTTATGTAAATGGGGAAGTGACACGTATATCACGAGCTTAGTACATGATGAAATCACGGTCAATACAGAATAACATGAATTTAATTCAGATCAACAGCGAATCAAAATTATACTGCACTCTATGGAGATCAGTTTAACGCACTAATAATATAGTGGAGAAATTGTATTTTAAATCTATTTTTCAGTTTTTTTTATTCAGTTCTTCAGTTTTCTTCTTTGTTGCTGCGTTAATTGATAAATTTGTCCGGTACCGCGATTCGCGATGTGAGAAAAACTTACGAACGCGTATGTACGTATAGACTGGCGTTGTCGGTGCGGTGCTACATTGTTCGAAGCTTTCGCGTGCGACACGCGATGCACCGACACGCCGTCGCGCCGTTGCATACCGGCGAAGGACTTCGTTAGAGGGCCGCAGAAAAACCGACGAAATAACCGGCCTCGTCAGCAAATGAGGATTTGCGGTCGAGAAAGCAGGAGTATGACGTGGCCGAGCGCGAACTAAGAATGGTCAAGAGTACCTACTCTATACTCCGATGATAAACTTTATCATGTAAATTAACGACGCGTTCTAGTAAACTGCATGAATAATTGAAAAATGCCGCAATATAAATGTTTATATCGCGTATATATATAATTCAAAAAATTATTGGTGAGAAGATTTACTTTAACTTGGTAAAAATCTTGCGGAGTTTGTCAATATCAAATAACAACAAAAAAGATTTTTCTAAGTTAACTTTTTGATGTCAGAAATTGTCGATCCCGTTAAATTTTCCGTACGGTGTATTCTTACTTTGCTATACATATAGCTATATACATACCTACAGCGAGGTAAAATATATGTAGAAGGTAAGGAAAAAACGAAAAGAAAAAGGAAAAGAGAAAAAGACTATTTTCAGAAGTGTGCGACGGGTGTGACGGTTAAATAAAATAACACACGGATATCCGGGCAATCAACATTTTACCACGGATTAAAAATGATGCGCGCAGAAAGTAAGGGAGAATTGTGTTGTCCGTCCAAATGTCTGAACGTCCGAACACGCGAAGGATATGCACTTCCTCGGGACGCCCACGTTTGCTCGCGATAACCGCCGCGGCGCCGCTACCGCCTCTTGACAATGTCCTTTATGGAACGAGACGTCGCGCTCGACAAGGCGCATCCATCGTCGCATGGCACGTTGCACTAGTCATGTTAGAAAAGCCGGATGGAACGTCTTTATTTCCGGTAGTGCCAAGGCGTGTTACCAAGGCGGAGGAACAAGCTCTAAAAGCGTCGACAAGGCTAAATATACGGATAAAAGAACGGTCGGCCATCAATTTCCGAGCGAGCGCTACGATCTTGTTAAACTAGGAGAACGTCGGGGCAAGAGAAGAATCTTTTAATTGTAACGGGTTACGCAACGCACTCTCATCTATTGTAATAACCGTTTATTTCAAGATAAACCAGCTGCTTCTCTATTTGCGTCATATTTCGACGAAAGAACAAAATAGATATTTTAAATTAGAAAAATATGATAATATCTCAGCCTTTTTAACTTTAATATCATCCATTGTTGTGTATCCATTTATTCAAATAATTTTCAATGTCAATTCTTGTTTATACTTATCGTTCAATTTAGGCGAGTGAGATATGATGTCGATAAATGATGCATCAATAAATTCACGTTCGTTCAAAATAAGAGTAAAATGCAGTTATACTGCGTGCACGTGTGCTGCGATGCGCGACTCACGATTAGCGCGATAGCTGGCGCGAGGTCTTTTGTTCGACGTAACAAATACCTGCAATCACGGGGAAGTATTATCGAGGAGCAGGCACACACCAGGTACCAGGTACCAGGTACTATGTACCAGACACCATTGGCACGAAGTGATTCACTCGAAAAAATCGCTAATTCTATTGCGTAATTCTATTAGAAAAATAAAAACATTGCAAATTGCATATTTTCAGAAGATAATTTTTCATGGCTAATGCCATATATGCAAAGTAATATCATATTGCTAAATGTTGCATACATTTCATCCACGAGAACATTTACGAGGCATAAAACGAACAAGAAGATTGGTTTCTGGTTTTTCTGCGCATAATTTGAATATTTAGTATTTACTACAAGTTTTGCTGAATTTGTTTGAATTGTAAAAATTATGTAATAAGCACTGAACGCAAAAATGAAGTTTTCGTAACAGTCTCATTGAACATACATCCGTATTAATAAGAAATTCCACCTTACTGCATTCCGCAAGATAATCAAAATGTCACTTGGAGTGAACCAGGAAAGACCGCGGTATGTGGTCATAAGTCATAATACAAAGTGGTCAACATTTTTATTGCGGCAGACCTCCCCTCCGCACAAAAATTATGTAACCCATATTGTATAATTGTTGCATCGAAGTCCTGCAATCCATAGATCGTTGCAATCGTTAAGTATTACACTCGTCAGTCGATTGCTTCATACCTTTTTTGTGCATTCGGTGTGTTAAGCAACGACAGTTGAGAATGAACAGAAAAGACTCGCAGCTCGTTTGTTTTTCTAGTGCACAACGGCCGTTATGAGAACCCTATTGTCGAGCATAACGAATATAAAATGGTATCTTGAGTAATTCGTCGCTTTTGTCGGCCGAGAAAAAAGCTAGATTAATCAAGTAAAGTAGTGAGCAATTATGAAGCGACAATCGGATTCTCGCGAGGAGAAGTTATTTTATTTTACGTCGTTTAACGACAAAAAAGAAAATGAAATAGTTCAGCATAGAAACGAATGATAATACTTTTGAGTATAAGATTGAAACATAAATTTGAAATTTTCATGTCTGTAAAATTTTCAGTAACTATGTCCACTGCTGTTCAGCAATAATAATTAATTAAATATATAAAAATACTAATAAAAATATTGTGATATTATAGCGATAGAGCTGCTTGTAGTAATTGTTATGATGCTTGGTGTGTTCTGTAATAGATATGTAAAGTTTCGATACTTTTATACAAAACAATTATTGTTTGTAATTTCTGATGTTTATCGTTACGCATTTTTCTTTGTTTATTTCGTTTGTTAATCATTATTTTAAACCTTATTTTGATAAACGCGCGTGTATCATCGCTCGAAAAACAGCTTACGACTTACGACCGAGAAATAAACTTCCCTTTGTTCCGCGCTGTGCTCGCGGCAGAAACGGAAAACGGAGGGACGAACATTTGAATCGCATGTTTGTGCGTTATCTCGGCGGAATAATGGCCGTTTAATCAAACTTTCCCCGTCAAATCCGCAATTAAACCTGCTATTGATATATGTCGGGGTCGTCCATGAGCGCGATAAACTCAAGACCCTTGTAGCGCTTTGTCGCTCTTTCGTTTGAGTAACTCATCGTTTCGATTGAATCTCTCGAACTTGTAAGCACCAGCGACTCTTACTTGATCAACGTTGCTCAGCGATCGCTAGTTTCTCTACGTATTATAATTTATAACGTAAAAAATGCTGTACCCTATATTGCACGTATAAAGAAATAAAGATAAAAACGAGAAAATCAAGACTTTTTAAATTCCTTGGAAAAAATTAGCGCAATAGGGTATATACATATACATCGAAAAATGTAAAATAAAAATCTGATTACTTATACGCGATCGAGATCTGCAATTCAAATTTATGGAATTCTACGAGGAAATTTATAACGATAATTTATGTTAAACATACGTATACTGGACTTCGTACCGAAGAAATCAGTTATAGTGTACTGTTGGTTTATGCACAGATAACTATGATTAACATTAAGCGATGTTGGTTGCATCCAGAGGATAACCGCAGCTGGTCATTTCTTGCTTCTCGCGATGAAACAAAATCGTTATGATTATACGCGCACGTTGTTGAATTAACGAGCGATATAGCGATAGTAACGCTATAGATAACGCTTCATTAAGTATAAATGACAAAAAAATGTTTCCCATGCGAGAATGCGGTCGCCGGCCGCGTGGCTGGCTCGAGCGAGTAATCAATCGTGTTGCGAATTATGCGTGTAAATACTGAACCACTTAAAACGTATAATTTTCAATTAATGCGAGAAGAGATGTCCATCCACGGATGGCCTTCCGATGACACTTTTCAATAAACGATTGGTGTCTGTGGTCTTGAATGTAACAGGCTAATTTAAACTTGGATACGTTCATCGAGCTCGATTATATCCAATATAACAGCACACACAATGTGGGGAAAAAAAGTAATAACACTTTTCTCGTGCAATGTTCTCCTTAGGCCCGGTTGCACCAACGTCGTATACAGTTTTACATTGCACTTAAACTTTTTTCTCTTTTTGAAATAACATATAAAATAATGCTAAACCAATTAAAGACGTCTAATATAATTATCCAGAAATAAGAGCCTTGCGCTACTTTGATTCATAAGTAATAGTAACGTCACGTTTGCAAATTTTTCAAATAATTTAGTCTTGTGTAAGATTATCTGATTCATTTTGATGTATTCTTTCTGCGCGAATAAATTCGCGTAATTTTCCAAGAAGCTATTAATCTAGATTAGACGTTATCTTTTGTAGAAGGCAACGTGTTAAGACGAACAAAGAGTCGAGTCACGGTGAGGCGAAGGAAAAGCTATCCAAGTGACCCGAAACTCACGTAATATCGCAAAGGGTAATGAACACAGTCTCGTACTAATTATGCTCGCAAGGCGCAACCATGGAATTATATGCTATATGGGTAGGTAGTTATATAAACCGTTAATTCTTATCCGCGTACACGCGCGCGCACTTCCGTCTATCTATTCTTTCGTTGCTTTCGTTTGCTTTTTTATACGCGTGCTATTCGCGGCATCGCGCCTTGAAACCCAGGAGGAGAAAAGGGAAAGGGGGGAAGGGGGGAAGAGAAAAGATTATCCCGGCCATAAGACGGCTTAAAGTCGTTACGGTAACTAATAACGCGGAACGTTTTCGGCCACGTTCCGCGAATCCGGTTTTCTATCTTACAATTAAACGCGCGAGGTATATAGGTGGTGAATTAAAAAACGCGCGCTTTAACACTTTTATTTTTTCCAAACAAAGAGAGAAAGAGAATGATAGAGATGATACGTCGATCCACCTAAACGATATAAAAAATAGAATATAGAATATATTAAATTATTTCTATGAAATAGTGATTATTTCGAGAAATAGGTCTGTGTTAAATTAAAGTCACAAACGTAGACTTGGCGCAGCATTATAACGCGCGGCGGTCGCATGAAATAAAATGTTTCGCGAAATTCGCACGGAATCGTGAGCGTCTCTTTTCGTGAGCGAAGAACGTTTAAATATTATCATTCAGATTATTCGCAATATAAGCAGCTGTTGCTTTGTGCCTCGTGTCGTGGTCGTCGTGGACACGATCAGAGTCTACATAAATAAATCGCATGCATATTTGCGTACAGTAGCATGACGTAATGCGGCAAAATCGCACGTACGGCTATTGGAATTTGTTTATTCTTCTTGTTAGCTTAAGAGAAAGACGTAGCGACAATGCGTTGCGAGAAGCAGCGTTTTACTACGTAACCTAACCTTGCTTAAGGATACGTTTGTTTGGTGGATTAGCGAGATTTGTTTGCTACCTTAATTTTTTGCAGGCGAAACGTTCTTATTGACTCGATAAACTGTATCATGTTATAAAATAATCGATAATATATTAAAAACTTTAGTTGAATATAGGTTAACGATTATCAATAATTTATAACAGGATTCTAACATTTTATACGTGGTTAAGAGAGAGAAAGGAGAGAATGTGGTTAGCATATAAATTCCCCAAGCCTATGTCGTCACGTATAAATAATTCACCTTGCTCGATCGGATGAAATCACTCAAACGTTATCACTATTATCACAGTTTACCGTAATCAGCACCGCGGCACCACGGAGAAGTAAGAAACTGCAGATTTCCGTGTGAAGAAACGCGTACCGTCGATCGTCGCACATAACGGCACGCTATTTTTACGGAACACTTGGACGACCACACTTTTTCCGATATTCCTTCGTTGAACTCGAGCACTACGATGCAGGACGCAGCGGATCACATTATCGTCTCTCGCTGATAAAGAGTTCGAGCTTCGGGTGTGATCGTCGATCTTCGTAAGAGTCTAAGATCCGGCGCGAAGTCGGCGGAGTGCGGCGGAGTGTGGCGGAGTGTCGAAAACCGTAAGCACCGGAAAGAAGAAAAAACTACTCCAAGTACGGACGGCGATATGTAATGTATGTACCTAGTCTGGTGTGGAACGGTGCAGTGTGCACGCCACGCCAGCACCAGCACACAGCACGCACTCGTGACACACGGTGACGCACACGCAAAGCGTCCAACTGAGATGCGTGCGCGCGCTCTTCTCGTTCGGTTCCGGCTCGATTCGATTCGACTCGTCGCGACTCGACTCGGCTCGGCTCGGCTCGGCCCGGCTCGGTTGTCTGGTTGTCTCGCCGCTCCGTTCGGTTGGGCAACTCGGCGAGACGCGGCACGCGGCACGAAAAGTGGCTCGAAGCTCGAACGAGGACTACAAGTGCGCGTGACGACGGCAACCGAACTGCTACGACTGCTACGCTTGGTGACGCGGGCGACCACGCGGACCGGCGAAAGCGAGTCGCAGCTCGCAGCCGGCGTTCGTGACTCACGAGTTGGAGTCGACCTGCTACTCCTGCTAGCCTAACCAGCCGGTGCGCGGTGCGCGGCGTGCGACGCGCGTACTATCGTAGGACGGACCCGAGGTGCAAGTGCCGATAACAGTGCCGTTCGCTCCATCGACGACGCCCGACGAATTGTCAGGCGGTTTAATCTAATTGTACATTTTACCACAAGATTTTTGTATAATATAATGATATCTCAGAGAAAAACTGGGAGACAATATTAAGAATTTCAAGTGATATGTGTACTTTTTTTTGGATAATCGTATTGCTTGTTGCTCCGATAACGAATTTTGCAACTATAGAGATAAAATAGATTTTCGAGTTATTTTGTATCTTGCGACACGTGTATGCTATGTGATACATGCTTGTTATTATTCTATTTGGCGTTCTCAAGAGACTCGGCACGAAATAAAAATAAATATGTTAAAATAATTTAAAATTATGCATCTGTTATTGTTATACTCTCAACATAATTTCGATTTTCTTAGGTTTCAAATAATTAATCCTGTATATACCATTCTAATCGAACATCTATATATAATAATAACTTTATTATACTTAAATCGGATTCTGGATTTGGCAACGCAAAATTTATAACTATATAATAAATCTGTCAAGAGAATCATATATCTACTTTGGAGCACCATTTGTAAATCCACACGGGTGAAAAGAGAAATAAAAAAAAATAATTGCGCATTCAGTCAAAACACTTTTGCATTCACACTCTTTCTCTCGCCCGTGATTTTTTTTTCAGCATGCGGAAACTGATCACCTTACGCGGATCCGATTTTCCCAATCAACTCACAGCTCGTTGTATTCGCGCAACACACGCAAGTTGTAAAAAAATCGTACGTGATACATCTCGTGGCGGGGCGGAAAAAAATTGAAAACTATTATCGTAGAAAATATAAAATAAAGAGGAGCCACGTGGCTCGCCGCGAGCGAGTCCCCGTCCGAACCACAATCCGGACCGATCTCGGCGACGCTTTTATTCGTCGACCTTGGATCCGGCATGGTCCGGCGTCTGGCGAAAGACTGATCTGCTGATCGTCAAGAGAGCCAAGAGAGCCAAGAGAGCTGGCAACTCTCCCGAATCTCCGTCTCCGGGCCCCACTCGCGAGTCGCGACACGTTATCCAGGGCATTCCATGGAGATGGAGTTGCGCCCGTACCGCGCGCGTGATCGCAACCTTCGTGCTCTCTACCGGGATCGATCGGTCGGAACGGGAGCCGATCGCGGAACGAATTACTGATTCACGCGAATAGGGACGAGGTAAAAGGATGATTGCGACACGATGCTCGGTTTTACGTTACTTCGTGCAGCTTTATCGTCGCGCTCCGCTGTATTATCGGTCAATCTTATAATAGTCTTTCGATTCCGAGAGACCGTTTCCAAATATCTGCGCGAAACGTGATTCGTGAAGAAACGCAATAACTTTTTAAATGGAAATTCGAGAATTTTTTGAAACGTAATATAGCCCAAGAAGGCAAATTATCCAAGTATTGCCTTTTTATTAAATGGATAGGTATATTAACTGTTGTTTTAAACTACTAGAAGTAGTTTAGTTTAGTTTTCCACTAAAGTTTGAGATATAAATATAGAACGTGAGAGAAATTAGTTTTAGGCGCAGAAACTTTCTTGCTTGGATTTCTTTCAGTCTCCCGTTACGTTCAGAAAAGTACGAAGAAAGAAGTACTCTATGATCAACGAATCAACTCCTCGGAGCACAATACGAAGAACGGATATAATTTTGAGAATGATAATTGCGTGAATTGCAAGCCAGTCGCAAGACGACTGATTATATAACGCCAAACGCTCCGTCATTTGTCGCGCATACGTAAAATCGTGGAGCTAAATTTCAGTTGGACGGGTCAGCCGCGTGCGTCTATTCCTTCGGGCAGCAGTTTCGCGGATAAATATACGATAAGATTGCAGTCTGGGAACTTGATTCGCTCAACTGCTGAAAAGATAGAGAGCGGCGGAAGCGTGTGATTACAAGGATTATCGGTTATCCCTGATTTTTATTGCCCTTTCCGCCGTGGTGGACCATCCGTGATATGCACGCTGATTAACTCTCAGAACGCATTCCTCTCGTCTCGACAAAGATTCAAAACGTAGAGAGATAACTATAACGTTTTCGATTTGTAGATAATTTTCATATAATATAAAATAAATCATCGTTAAAGATGTATACTTTGTTATTGTTTGCGTTTTATTTTTTCATTATCATCTCTATAATAGCATGGACGATCATCTAAAAGCATAAGATAAATGAGCAGATGCGTTTTGGTAGTCTAGAATAAAGATCTATTTTACACACAATTTGCAATTTCCAATTTATTTTGAACACTGCGTTCAACTGAATGAGAATTAATCGCGCGACTCATCGTTGGTAAATAGAAGATTTGAAATAAGCCGCGAGTTCTTACTTCTCTGTGCAAGCGTTTTTATCGGGGTTACCGTGACTAAGGTCGGAATAATTGGAGCACGAAGCTCGTATTTTTTCAACCGTTGATATCGCATTTTAAAAACGCAGAAAAACCAGTACAATTTTCTCTCGAATAATTATAGCCTTCAGCGAAGTATTTTAGAGACACGGTCGTTATACGTCTACGAGCAAAACGTACATACACGTGCGTCCAAGATAAAAAAATAAAAGTATAAAAGTGTAAATAAGATAAGAAAGAGATAAGATACAAATGGAAGTTTAGATACAGGTATATACCTTCATATGTACCGAACAAGTTCTTCGCACGCAATTTTATTTTTGCTACTGTGAGTTAAACTCGATCCCTGCAATATAATGATTTGCTCGGTGAATTGCAGGCGAAGCGTTAACATCGACGGACCTCTCTCATTTCTACAATCTCCGGGATCGGTCTATAGAACCGAGGGGAATCTAGTAACTATATGCCACAAGTGGCCAAGCAACCGCGTCGAGTAGCATGCAGATATAGATGTAAACTTGATTCCAGACTTATACACAGTCGTTTATTTTAAAAGCGACTTAAGTATGTGGAATAAATTAAAATGGATATTTTTAATCAACGTAGTTTATGAATTTCTTACGTTTCGTTCGCTAACATCAACTTTTTTTATATATTTGATATTTTAGTAATTTTATAATATTATTCTAGGTACCTTTAGGGAGTATTATGAAAGCAAAGTAAAGAGATCGTAAATTACTGAATCGAAATGAGAATTTCTGCAATTTCTTTAGGTCGTTCGAGGCTGAAGGCTGTATCAGTAATTAAACTTTCGATAAATGGACTTATTTGTCAGCAAGCGGAGCATTGCGGAGTTACACGATGATATTATTCAGAATCAGCCAGCTGTTGAATCGTGGGAACAATTATTCTACGATACGGTTCGCGATACAAAAGATTGCGTGAGATCTTCGGCCAGTGCTGCCTCCTTTCTGACTTCCGTTCACGCTCAGCATACGGCAAACGAGTTTTACGTCCCGGTGCGTCCAAAGGGTTTCACGCGGCGTGATTATCTCCATCTCAGGTCGGGTTTCGACTCTGTATCGCTGAGTGAATCACGGGAAGAGAGAGAGAGAGAGAGAGAGAGAGAGGGGGAGAGAGAGAGAGAGAGAAAATCCTGAGTGTTGCTCTGAATAGAGATATGTTAACGATATATCAATATCGAAAGCTTTTAACGAACAAAAACGATAGAAATCTGTGTAAAAATATACACATACAAATGTTAGAAAACAAATAAAAATTGAGGGCTAAAAAGAATAGAAAAATTTTAATTTAATTTAATTTAATTATGCAGTTTAAAGCTCTGTCAAAATAATTTATTATATAAATAAAAACATTTTTCTTGTAATAGTAAAATGATTACATTTTTTAAATATCATAATAATTCAAAGATTTTAATTTCGGCAAACAGGACTGATCTCTGATAAAAAATTTTATTGATATCCACGACAGTTTCTTAAAAAAAAAAAAAATCTACTCAACACTCGTACTTTTAAAATGCAAACAAAATGCTGGTAGAAACCTTGCTGCTAATTACAGCGATATCGCCTGTCTACAGATGGCAGCACTATATTAAATAATGAATATCGTATATGCCAACATTTAATGAATTAAAAGTGCGTACAGATAATTATAGCGTAACGCGTGTCACTTGTTCCGTTATGTGATTCGATATCAATTACTTGGTTAATAGATATATGTTTGCTTTAGGAGCTTTAAACGGTGAATTATATTAGTAATTAAAAATTAAACGTTAATTGATATGATACTATAGTAGGTACGTCCAACGTAAAGCGTCACATTTTACATTTTATTAAAAATGAAAATATTCGCGATACGTACAGTAGTGTACATCAGCAGGTGTAATGCAAGCGTTTGCAAAGCATTTGCAAACAATAGACTGTTGTCTTTTCAAGAACACTAGACGATGAAATGAAATACAAAAGAAACAGCATGGAGTAAACTAAAAGTTTCCCGCGAGACACTTTCTTGTTATTATATTACTTTCTTTATTTCACGCGATAAAAATCATACTCGCGCAGATGTTCTCATTGCAATAAGCGAATTATTGTGAATTCCTCGCGAAAGTTCCCTATATCACTTACACTTAACTGAATTATATAAGCTATAAATGCATCTGCTTTATCTCATAGAACTTTGCAAACGCGGGATAAAAAGTGCAAAGGTATACATAATCGAATTTATATCGTCGTTATTGTATCTCATTAGTAAGCGTCGCGTCGAAGACCTGGAACTTCGAAAACGCATTTACCGGCAACTTCGAGATTCTCGCGTCAACTTTCGTTTTAGCAAAACCGACTTTTAGTACAGAAAGAAAAAAAAAGAACGGTAATAAACGTGGGCACTGGTATGACTTTCAACAGTTTCAATATAAAAGCACCAGTATATAATTGCATTTTAAAAATCATATATAGATCCATCTTTTGTTCTCACAAATATATACAATTTACAACATAGAAACAGAAATATACCAGTATAGATATGAGATATAAAGTAAAATATATCTAAATACGTCGCTCGAACTGTTTCGGTTGTATAACGAAGAATTGTCGATATCAGTTCAAATCACGATGAATCATACCAAACATAACGGTACTTTGCGGATGGAGATTAATACGGGCGTTTCCGTAGAAACAGCCGATAATTATGAACTCTCTTACAGACTTTTCTATCTAAATACATAGTCACGAGACAATGGCGAAAGTTGTATCGACTGTGAGCACATGATTAGATCTGCCAAGTCCTTAGAAAGCAGATCTCCCTTTACGCGGGGAGACTGAGGCGGATATTTATAGAACTTGTGAATATATGTATAACATATGTCGGGATATGTTACAACGACCGCATTACATCATGACCTTTTTTATCACGTGATCGAGCACGGCTGACTCCGCGTATGTGCTAAATCGAGAGGTTGATGAGCTCGCGATGAACTTTTTGGCACCTATTTACTTCGCGTAACACACATGTTTTTTCTATAAAATTTACAAATGTATATAATCTATAAAATAAAATCCGTATGATAAACATAACAAGGATAAAAATAATAAATATAAATAACATAAATTCGGTTAATGTTTAATATTGCTAGTTACTAATTTGTCGTAAAGCAATCTAAAATTAAAATTAGAATTAAAATTAGAATTAAAATTAGAATCCAAAACGTTGCAAGATAAACGGTGAATTATTAAAATGTTTTTACCAGTTCTCAATTTTGATGAAACTGTCTAACGAGGACAAAGTATCCGCCGCGCTATTATCGGCCAGTTTGTTACAAAGACCGAAAATAGCTCATCGATCGATATCGAGATGGAAACATCTTTGCGAGGTTGAAAGAAGTCTCGTCTCCCAAAGACTCTTCGGATTATCCGTCGACTCTTATAGCTGGCGCTTATTAGAGATCGACTTCTTGAAGCGAGAAAATTTCACGCCAAGGCGCGGTTTCGCGACCCACGCGCAGAGGATGCAGCTTTCCCACATGTTAGACACGATTAGCGTTGGCATTGTTAATAACGGGCGGCAGAAAAGCCCCAGGAGCGCTAAAAGGATCTCTCGAGCGCGTTGCGTGCTACATAGAGCGAACTCGTTTTTCCGAACGAGTCCGAAGAGGAGTCACGCACGACGCATTTGCATGCATGTGGCAGTGGTTGCACTGTGCCGCATATACGCTCCGGCTTGCATACATATAGATTTGTAGAATGTAGATACATGAGTTAGAATCGCGCCAGCATTGAAGAGTTGGGTTCACTTGGGCAATAAGAGCGTGAAACTCAAAACTTTCATTATTCAAGAAAACGTATAATCGCTACAACTACATAAATGTGTTTATCACATTAAGCATTAAGCTATTCGTTTACAGCTAAACATAAATTTTGACCTATATTCCTATTAAAACTGTTTACTTTCAAGCTTTTCAATTCACCTTCTTGAAATGTGGTTCAATGATTTATATATATATATATAGGTTTATACCGTTATACCCAATCTATACTTATAACTTCGAAGAGCTTATGTCCAAACTTTAGCTGTTTGTTTTTTTAATTATATATTTCTTTGTTCTATATCGTGCTCTTGATTTCTTCGCGTCATGTATTTCACAATCAGTCGAAGGAGACTAGATTTGTCGCTCGAAATGTTACAGTGTACCACAATTACCAATCTCAAAACAATTAATCGATTATAGGGAAACAGCAAAATAATACTAAAGTTTCGAAGATAAAAATTCTTAGAAAAATTCTTGGAAAAATATACGAATATTATTAGACGACACAATTATTCTCGTTGCAGCCGCGGCCTCAGGCTCAATGGCTATTCGGCATACTAATTGTCATCGCGTCACCAACCAAACAATTATCCGCTGATGCAGACAGCTGCAACGTAAATGGCGTAATTAATGTCGGGTTCGAACATTTAGCTAATAAGCGCGATGTAAATTGTTTCCGGATTATCAGCCAAATCAAGAATGACATGGTGCTTCTAAATAATCATTTAACACACGTGTAAAGAAAAAAATGAAGTCCGCAACGATAAACACTGTGACGAAAATACTGACGAAATACGTGAGTACATGTGTGGTATTGAAAAGAAATACAATGCTATTTTTATTCTGCGCGTAGTCTTTTTTAAGAACGCCCCGGTTTCAAGATCTCCCAAGCTTTTCCAATGTCTCTGCTTTAAACAGAATAACGAATATTATAATGTTATGTTTTAGAAGCTAGAAAACTGGAATGTATTTTTTACAAGCTGTATATTTACAAGCTCATAATGCGATACGCTAATAAAACAACGATATTTCCGCTGGTTCGCTTAATTACCGTTAATAATATAATCGAATGCTACAGTCACTGTATATATCGTACTGGGGCAAAAGTTATTTATTTGATAACGCATTCATCAGTCGCATTTGTTTGAAAGGGCTTGAGAAAGTCTAAAAAGGAAACACCTTGCTAAACACTCGTGTATGCATTCACGTATTTTTTTCGCATGTCGGAATTAATTATGCAGACATACTGCAGCGCATAATCGGCGTCGGCGAATAAAAATTTCCATTCAGACATCGCCTCAGCAACTGCTTAACGATGCATCGCGCAATGCGTTTGCTACGCAAATATCGAGATGCTTTTATCTGCGTTTATAGCTTTACAAACGCGTGACGACACGTGGCGAACGTACATTCCGGATGAACCAAGAATAGTTTACAGCTTTACGAAATCGGATGCTCTCAATATCGAAGCCTCATCTCGCGTTTGTTAGTCGAAAAACATCAAAGGTTTTATGTATTACCTTTTTATTGCGCGATAAACTGTGATAGCAAATTTAATATATCTTATAAGACATAACATAAAGACCATATATGACGCATGGCATATACAATATAAAAATGTCAATAGCAAAAAAAGAATAAAAGCAAAAAATTAATCCCGATGACTTAATGTATATTATCTGCATTAATTTTTAATATTTTTAATTAATAGTATTTTAGTCAAACAATAATATAATCGATAACAACGTTACTGAGACCTATGAATAACAAGGGAGAATATCCAACGCGAGGAATCGACTTATTCGTCGTAGGAAACAAATTCGACAATGTCACGATTATCGTAATCTGTCAATCTTTGAAGGATTCCGCACCCACATCTCCACGTTTGTTCGTGTCGGCGTTATAAATCTTGCCATCTAATATCTTACGCGAACTATATATCAAGCCCGCATCGAAAACAGTCCATTTGGGTTAAATTTTGGAAGCGGAAAGACTCACGCGCGCATTAGCGCATGTGATGCAATGATGAATTTATCGATCGTAAATACGAATCAACCGTTTCACACGTTACGATAAGGTCACGCGTATACCAATTTCAACCTATTTTCGACAGCGCAAGAGTTTGCTATGCCGAACACATGTAGATCGCACGTGTTACAAATTATTTCGCCTCGGCACGTTGTGATTGACCAATGATTTTTCATTGAGCACTTCTCATACGAAAATAAACAAAATTTTCTCTACTTCAACCGTTCCAACACGGTAATTTTAATCCAATTATTCGGCTTATCACGATTCCCTCTTTCTCTGCAATTTTACATAATTCTTGGATGTATAAATAATAATTGGTATATAGTATTATAGGTATATCTTGAGAATTCCACATATAACTATCGTTTTTTAATATTTTATTTAGAATCGGAGAACACGATCAGATGTGCTCCTATAATAGTGCAGCTTTGTAATTTAATATTTTTATTAATGCTAAACTCGTAATGCTATAGAAATTATAGATATTTTGTAGAATGAGAAGAACTAGTTTATCTTAACATGCAGAAGCGTTAAAAATCATTGGAATTATGATCCATGAAATAAGAAATTTTCCTTTCAAGAATATATCTCTTTAGAGAAAGAGATATATGAATAACGAAAAATATTCTTATATTATGTTTAATAAGCACAACTGTTTCTAAGAGAAGCGAATCCGTAAATCGTAGCAATATATTCGTAACTTAAACAGTGAAAGTGCATGAGACGGTTAAAAAGGATTTAATAAGAAAAAACGTGCTGTCGTAAATGATATACAAGTGCGTTATAAATCATGTGTTAAATTAAAATGTTGCAAAGCCTCCTTTAAACAGGCATCTTCTTATCGGCTATAACACACGTGCATGTACGATAAATAGAATGCATTTCTCTCGTCTCACGTGTTTCAAGATAATAAAATGACTATTCAACGTGTGTGAACTCTGTATAAAATGTTCAAATACATTTAGAACTGCATGAGAACTCTTTTAGAATAACTGGAACGTTTTATAATTGATCAGGATCTCACCTTTATTCCCATAAAGACGACTTCTTTGAGCGATAAAAATCCTTTAAAAATTAAGGAAACAATGTTTACGTCAGAACTCTTTCTAGAACTTATGTAGAGCTATAAATCTTTTAAATTCTAGCAATAAATATAAGAAAACTGTCCATAAAAGTGAGACGCTGCGTGAATCTAGCGTTTCAGTTTGTCCTAAGATATTTTTTGTGCTTTAATGACCAGAACTAATTGTATAACCTATAACTGTAAAGAATTCATGTTTTATTTTTAATAAAACCAGAATTCTCTCTCTCTCTCTCTCTCTCTCTCTCTCTCTCTCTCAACACTTTACGAGTTTTCAAAAAATAACACGCCAGTTTCACACACACGACCATTCAGCATTAAATTCGAAGGATACAACTAGTGCAAAAGCCTAAACTTTTCAGTATCAACTGTATAACTTTGTTTTTTTTGCAATCTTTATTAATCTTTAAAAGAATGTCGAAGCAACTATATCTTCCTAACCCAATATATTCTATATTTATCAATGTTTTGATAATATAAGTCGGTCTTTTTAAAATCACATTTTTTTACGCCGAGCAATCGAATCATTCTGCATTCTGAATCATGTACCAATGTCTCTTGGTTTAAAACTCTAGTATTTGCGCTCTTGGTATTTATGGAGCATTTTTCACGTGACAGTTATAACATCCAAGATAATAAATTGTCATCAAACCGTCGCGACATTAGGAAAATTTTTTAATCGCCGAGACAAGTGACATATTTATCGTCATTCTTTTTTTTTCCAGAAAAAGTTGCAATCGAGAAACCGCATCGATCAAATGCCACGGAAATTTCGTGAAAACTTTACTTTGTTCTTCCAATATTTTTATATACTATAATAATTTTTTTGTTTTGCGGTATTATTGATATCGTTTGTGAGATGAAGCTATTCTTAGCGCTCGCGAGTTATTTTTTGCGAATATTTTTCGTAATACTAAGATAAAAGAAGCAATAAAGTTATCAGACAGTCGACACGAGATATTTGAGCAATATAGAAGCTCATTAAGACAATGAATAGATATAATATATTGAATTAAAATTGGAAAATTATACTAATTAAATTTCTTATCTTTCTTATCTTTCGTTATACGTTATACGTTTTGTTTTTGCTGTTATTATCAATATACATGCGAGTATATATGCGCATAATATTTATAAATCATTATCAACTTCTACTGTGTTTAGGCTTGACTTTTGACAATTACGCAAGCGAATTTTATTTTTATTATACGTTATTTATGGAGTTGATTAAATAAAATGATGCATCTTTAAGTTGCGCACTAAAATAAAAACATATTTTTGATCATCATCATTTTGATCATCATTTTGATTAATCAACGGTGTATACAATCTAACCATAATTGCAAATTAAAATTTGGCTTTATGCGATGAAAATGGTCGGAACTTTATAAGAAACCTTACGAGATTTATTATTGTTTCATGAACTGACAGATTAAGTATTTTGCTTATCATAAATGCGAATAAACTCACGTTACGTAATGTACCTTGTCTTGGCAACGTTATCATTATCATCGTCGTAAAACCAGACGCGGTCGTTTCTCAAAACTTGGAATCCGTCTGACGCAATAAGAAATGTCGTAATATTAAATTTCGATTGATTAATCATCCTACTCACATGTCACACATGTCACGCACAAGTAAACATTAACGGGCGTGGTATTTTCCATTACGTAAGGAAAGTGTATGAGTGCGATAAGGGAATTACGATTAAATTATTTCACAAAAACAAGAATTAACAACAATATACACATATATGCATACAGATGGTTTATAATAAAAATAAATTATTAAACACGTTTCTTTTGCATTAAATGTATTATTAATATATAAATAAAGAAACGTAACAAATAATATAAATATAGAATATTTTATCCTCAATAAATACTTATTCAATTATACATATAATGTTTTAACAGAAAATCTCTCTCCGCGGTACTCGATAATCCGAATGTTCACAATTCCATCATTGATACAACATATTCATACCTGTTCATATAATCCGACACATTTACGACGTTCTCTTATCTTAAATTTATTACCAATTTATTTTTTATTTTGCAAAAATAACTTTAATTGACTTTAATAAAATAATGCGAGTGCAGAGATCACGCTGAAAAATGAGAGTTGTTAAGTTTGTTTTTGTGAATTTTAAGATCAAATATCTGCGGTTACACTCATGTTTCCTTTTGTGCGTGCGTGCGTGCGTGCGTGTGTATGTGTGTGTTTGGAAATCGGAAACTTGCAACCATTACGAATATTTTTTTAAAAAGTTTGCCATTTAAATTCTTCGTTAAAAATATGCGAAAGGCTGGAGGTAAATATGATGATTTCGTAGAAAATATTTATAACGTACCGTCATATTGCTACGTGCTCATTACAGTCTATATAATAATCTCTCTCGAGCAAATAGAAAGATTTGAATTATGAATGTCACGTGTAAATCTACAATGCGTTATCTACAAAAGGAATAGGTCTTTTCTCGACACAGATATGCCGCGGACCAACGAGAAAGCATAAAAGTTCGTCACATGATGTGTAAAGTCAATACGTACACCCACGATCGATACACGCAAGTTATTTTTACGATAACCGCTTCATTTATTGGATCGATAACCTTCAATGACTGACATTATTATTAGAGACCTTAGGGAATAAGATCTAAAAATAATTCGCGGCGTTCAAATTTGTACCCCGCATTTTTGCAGAACCAAGCCGTCCGCGTCGCCTGAAATCAAGTTCCAGCACAAACTTGAAATCAAATAACTATATTAATATTAAATATGTGGAAGAAACATTTTATTTCGCCTTTTGCCATTACTGGATAGGAATGTTCTTCTACTATACATATCAATTTGAAACAATTATCTTCATTGCCACGATCATTGTTACATTTTTAACAACTGAATATTATAAATAATTCGCAACGTATTTGTGAGTATGCACGCACCAAGTATTCGCTGGGGGAGCTTGAATTGTTTGATAGGTGCGGCCTTGATGAAACTGAAACTCCCATCCAATGTTCGTACGAATCCGACTCAGGCGTACGATCTCTCAACTATCACGGAAGTGAATCGTTTGAATACTCTCTGACGCGTCGTCGGCAAGAGTCGATTTTACTGCACGATGCAACATACGAGCATTCACGTTCGCGCGAGAAATGCAAGCTCTTCGTAACATGCGGCGACAATCAATTGCTAAGAATTGATTGTTTCGTAATGTAGCCACTTCCGCTCGCGAATGTGACAGTCAAGTTTGTCGAACGATATTGCGGGGATGTTTATTTATCACCGATGAAAATCTTCTCGATTCGTATACAGAGTATCCAATATGTTAAGATTATATATGTAACTTAACATAATGTGTGTGATGATCTGATGATATACCTATCAAGATGTGTCTGATCATGTTTTTAACATTTTAGATTTAAACATTTGTTTCCGCATTATACTTAAAAATAGTGAACATACTGTACACGGCATGAGCTACAATCATCTTTTGTTTATCGCTTTATGAATAAATCGCTATGCAAATTTAATGGCTGGAGCTGAAAAGTGTATCCCTGATTTCATAATAAAAAGACGACTTGCAACTTGGTGAGAATCTTCCTAACTCGTCGCAAAAGTCGTTTTCTTATTCATAGACTCAAACGCCTGCATAACGAGTTCTCCACGAGAGCCGATCGATTTCAGTGAAGCTTGTTTTTGCACTCAAACGTCGATAAATTATCGCGAATAACGTGCGAAAGCAAAAATAACGAGCAGTTAAAAATATCGAAAGTGTCTGAAGCGCGCTTGTTCACTCTTGTTTGTAAATACGCCAAGTTCTTTTCGCGAATAATATATATATATAGATACCTGATTCGTACGAATTGATGCTTTATAAGCGCTGATTATTTTATCTCTGTCAACGTAAAAATATTTCGTGGGCCCTAATAAAGGCGACATTGGTGTCTCTCAATCTAATGGAAAACAATAGATGTCCGTTTTGCCGCGATGGAACTTTATTTCCATCTTTTCAGAAGCAGACGACGCGACGCGTTAAACGTGCAACATGCGAGTCACGTCTCCCTCGATACTGTTCGAAATGAAAGGAAAACACGAGTTGGCTGTCTGATAATAGCGAGCACCTCATATTTTCTGCATTCTGAAAACAGCGAGGTCCCGACGCGCCACATACAGGAAATTGGAGCATATATAGGGTCTCGGCGCCGCGCCGGTTTAACCCGCGCATCAGGATTACAATGGATAAGTATGGGGTATATCTAAACGCGTAAACAACACAATAGAGATAGAAGGGAAAGCCCGTTTCTGAAGTAAAATCAGAGCATAAAATACTGAAAAAAATATGGTAAAAATAGTAAAAATGGCGCGCGCGCGTTTTATTCTTTTCTTTCAGGAACAAGACAGACAATAAAATTAATTAAATTTTAAGCTAAAAATGCATTGTAAGCAAAAACAATACTAAAACTAATCGAAAATGTATAATTTTTTATATTGCATATAAAGATTCTAAATATATATATAAATTGCAATGCCAGTTACTATTTGATTATCTAAACACGATAAATAAGGAATTTCTTTGTAACCCTTTCAGCTTTCATCAGTTGTCGTATAATTTAGAAAAAGATTAAATTAATTTCTTACTGCAAGACAGTAATGTACATTCTTGCAGATCACTAAACAGACAAAGTGTAATAAGTTCCTTATATTTTCACCAGACTGCAGCACGTACAACCGGGAGGATTAATGCCATCAGGCTCGCATTCACAAGGAGACTTCAAAAAGATAACTTATCGATTCTCTTCATTTTTTTCTGGAAATAGAGTACTTGAATTATGTTAATAATTATGTGATATAAATTATGATAATATTTATTTTCTCATATAATGTAGAAAAATATTTTATTGCTAAGTGCCCAATAGCATTAATACTCCCATATATGCAACAGCCAGAATTACGATAGATGATATAAAAAGATATACTCGGGAAGCTAAGCTTCATCTAATTATAATGAATAACTCGACGTTATTCAGATAACATTGAGGTAAATATTTTTAATAATATCTCGTCAAGAAAAGATTAACTCCAAATTAGTCTAAAAATCTGAAAAGTAGTAAAACTGATGATAGTTCTGTGATACTGTGTATAAAGCCTCTCTAAATGTACGTTAGCTATGCTAGCAGTACATGCATATGCAATAATATAATGGAATTTATAATGCGAATAACTACTTCAGACACTGTAGCTATTTAATTAGCAAACAGAAAATTTTAATGAGTACCATAGGAGATATCCTACAAATTTACAAGGGATGTCTGACGCTTCCACGTACAGATAATGAGAAATTGTATGTAATAGAATCTCAAAGTTCTTGATACACACATGGAATGAGTGCAAATTTCAGCCTGACCTTTCCAAACGACATCCTGGGTACTTGAAGGTGCACGAGAAAACAAAAATAAAATTGTAGCAGCCAGAAATTGTGGAAGCTCTTGAAATTATAATATTGTAGATATATTTACCGTAACGAGATATAAGAATTTCTAGAGCAGATAATCAAACATTTGTAACTCTTCAATTCTAGTTTTGTGTTATAATATATATATTATACTATACAGTATTGAACTCTCAAACTACTATTTTAATTATCTCTACTTGTATCAATATTCTGTATGTTCAGTTCTTTAAGAAAAAGAATTGCCGTCAATATTTGTAACTCTTCTTTTTTTCTCACAAGCAGAAAAATTATTAAAGTTAACATTATTACTAAGATACCTTATCTTAATGAGTCTATATAATGACAAGATTTAAATACGTCATTGAGTAATTGAAATTCTTGTTTTAGTAAGATCCAGAATATTCAGATCTAAATGTGGTATTCTAAAGGAAACGTTTCTATAGCAAACCACACACTAAAAGAACCAGAAATGGAAGTTTGTGAATTTTCATAGCAACCACTATGGACCGCATGAAGAAAATTCGAACCTTGACTGACGCTTGTCTCGACAAATGAGCCAGTCAGGTGCAAACTGCAAGTCTCTTCGCCTCCGCAACCACGCCAATATGGACTCGAGCACCTGTGCAGTCTGCGAAGGTGCGTTGCAGCTTGCGTGCATGATACGTGCGTACATTGCTATATTGGTGTCGCGTGCACACACATACCTACACACACACAAGCAGCGACGGTGAAAGGAAACCAGCAGCGAAAACGCAACGTTACACGGTTGACAGGCACGCGGCTCGGCTCGATTACTTCTCGCAGGTTTTTCTTCGTTCGTCCGTCGCAAAGGCGGAGAGACTTGTAGCTTTCGTAATATTGGAAAGTACTCGGCACATTGTCCCTTGAGACTAAGATACAATAATAATGTCAGGTTTCCGGTGTATTCGCCACAGCTTCAACGCCCTGCGACGATCAGCGAAGAATGCAGCTCTGCAGACGAAACGAAGAATGTTCAAGAATGATAAAAACAAAATTTTCTTTCTGTGAATATTAAGATTTATATTTTGATAAAATATGAGATATGATTAATAATTATTTCAATGCAGATTATAAAAAAAAATGTTTTTCGTTTGTGTGCGATTTGATTAGTATCGTTACATATCAAGTTAAAATTAAAGATTGTTTATATAATTGTCATCTTTTAGAACTGTCCGAATTAATCGTAGGTTTTAATCGTTATCATTGCCTATTATGTATAGCATATTATTACGAAATAAATATTACTATTACTATTACGAATTAAATATTCAAAAATCAATTAGATTCATTCCGCAAACGTTTATATAAAATCAACTGTTAACAATCGGATTTTGTATTACTCTACTCTTGTAGGAAATACTCTACAAAACAACTTCGGAGAAACCCTGACTTTCCTCTTAACAAATACATATTCGAGGAAAAGATGTGATAGATACGAGATAACTTAATTAAGACTTGGATAAATATCGATTGAAGTGACTCAAAAAAAGCGTAAAAATATAACGTACATAGAAACGTATATAAAACGTATATAGAAAAGAACGATAACGTATATAGAAAAGTATAAAATAACTTTTAAGAGGAAAATAATCATACCTTGAAGAAAGAGAAGAATAGTAAGCTTTTTTTCTCATTATACCTACTTTAGTTTAATCTATACATTTTTGAGAATCATATATCTATTGAATGTGTATTTTATAAACCCAACTCCATATTTTATTTAAATTTAATATCTTGCAAAATATAATTAATTATACGTCACGTAATTGTTTTTCATATCTTCGCAAATTAATGGAATTAATAGATAATATTGTTCAACTCTCGAATTAAAATTTTACATAAAATGCGCGCCGGTTTGTAAGAAATAAATCCATAAGTTAACGCGTGATCATATAGTATATTCTCTATGTAGCATGAACCCACGAAATTATTTTTCCTCGAACCAAGAAAATTTCCGAGAGAACGTTTATGACCTCACTCTCGAGATTGACGTGATCGTATATTATACGTTTAATAACGGTTTCCACGAAATAAATTCAGTTTTTTTATTACGTTTCATTGTTCGTACAATATTAAAATTAATCTGTTGCAACGTAACCATAAATAATATAAATAACCAGCAAAAATTTGTTGAGATAAGAAAATTTTATAAAGTGTAATTGATCGCGAATGATTAAAACAAAATCTCTATTTATATTATCATTTCGTAAAAGTACTCGCAACAGTTAAGTATCTATGATATAGTCTTTGCGGAAAAGAGAAGAAGAAAACTCTTAAGCCGTCACTTTCTCAAGCAAGTACAATATTATCGATCATTCTCCACTCCTAATTATCAGACTCAATGGTCGATTAAACTTGACACAGACCCGGTACGTATTTGATTCTCCGCGCGACGTATTTCGCGCACCTGCCGCAAATAAACGATCGATATAATCGCCACATTTATTCAACTTGTTCACTCGTACGGGCACACCGATTTGTTTCCTTTTTTTAAGTCGTTATTATCCGCAGATGGCAAACTGGTTTCAGTATTTTCAGCGGATTGCGCGCATTTCGAGCTCGCAAAAAAAATACGGTAAAATACATATATATATATATTTTTCAGTTTGTTAACTGTTACGATTATACTGAATACATACTTTAATAAATTCCTACACACAATTATTGTGCAGCTATAGGAGCTGCGTACGTCTCCGTATCGCTATATAACGCTATAACTCGACGCTCGACGCAGTCAATTATGACAAGGAATCGTCACTCGGCGTGAAAAAGTCGAAGCGCGAATTCGTGGTTGTGGGGAAGAAACGCTCGCGGCAGAGAAAGGCTTTGGGTAGTATTCAATAGTGTTTTCTTACCTGGAGCCTTACGCGCGCCCTGGAGTAGCGTTTAAAGTTGGCGTTAAATCTGGAGTTTGCGTTTGACGAAGGAGGAGGCACGTCATAGTCGTTCCTGGATATACGCGTAGACGGTGGAACGATGGGATGGCCGTTGGCGACAGTAGGAGTCATCGTCGAGGCGTTCGTCGAGGGTGTATCTCGATGGCTCTTGGTACGCCGCAACAATCGGCGCACCGTGTTTTTCACCGTCGCGGCGATGTGCGTTCCGCCTCCGCGTTCGCCACCGCCGCCACCACCGCCACCCTCATGATGACGATGATGATGGTGCTGGTTCATCGTCTTGTTGTAATCCACCACTTTTTTGACTCGTGTCGACGTGGGCACGGGTGCCACCTTGTGGCCACCCGTTTCCATCACGTACATCGTGTCCACGTGCGGAGCAATCCTGCTGGATTTCTTGCCGTACGGCCGTTGAACGATGACGACGAAGACCGCCTGCACCGGCCTCTAATCGACCAGAGAGCCTTCCCTTCTGTCGTGAAATGGAACGCCCTGCCGCGAACAGGCTTCACCGTTCGATATTGTGCACCAAAATTCCGATTCCCAGATGCGACTTGACGATAAAGAACCGCGGTTTTCCGCAAGAAAAAATTTCTTTTTTCTACATACGTTTCTGAGAATGTATATTATTCTGTGAAAGGGATTGTGTATACTTATAGATAGCTCTGTTAGATCTCTTACACAATTTTGATATTAGGATATTTTTCGTTTTGGAAATTTATATTCTTTACTTTCTTGAAAATATTTTTTTCCTCTCAAGTGCTCTCTTTTCGTTTATTCTTGTAATTTTGCTCCTAATGATGTAACGTTTGCCGTAATATCTTTTGCCGATGACTCTGTTTTGCTCTCGTCGTAACCGCTCTGTTACTCTTCGGTTACTGCTGCGCGTAATACGGCTTCAAGACACTTTCTCGGAAAGCTAAAATCGTATTGTGAATCAGAACGCATTTCCGATCGCAAAGTTTTAAGTATCTTTGTTACCACGGCAAGAGAAAGTTGGTTCGATTCTTCGTTCCTTTCACAATTCCTCTCTGCTTCCCCTGCAACATTTACTACGAGATCTCGATGCCTCTTGTTTTCTAAGCGACAGAGAGAGGATATCGAGCGCAGCTGCAGACCGTCCGATAATTTTACGCGCTCTACGCGCTTAAGTCACTTCCACGAAGCGCGCAAAATCAATGCGTTCGAAAGGAGAAAGCGATATAATTTGTTTTTAACAAGTCATGATCACTGGGCAATTATCAATTAAAATTAAAATTAATTTATCGAGCTTCGATTTCTTCTTCCGGCGATTTTTCAAGATATTTCTTAGTCACTCTTCTCTATAATACAATTCTTCATCGATGCGTCCTTAAAATTTTTGGTGCAGTTCTCAACGGTCGTTCAACTCGTTCGCCGTGGTAAATCATCCAGAGTTTCGCGTTGAGCTAAACTTTCGAGCAATTTAACCGTGACGTGGCAGAACAAAGTTGCCGCTTGTTAAATTGCGACCTTGCGGATTGTAGCGGTTGCGTGCGTTGTATCAACACTTTCAAAATCAGTTTACAATTCACCAGCGATCGCCCAACAACTCCTCTCGCGTATCGAGCTTTCGTAGAATAAATCGATTTTCAACGATCACTTCTCTCTCGACCTTCACACTGTGCTATCTACGGAAATGAGTCCAGGAGTTTGACAAATTTTCGAGTTCTCACGTCACTTCGGCGATTGCGATTCGACATTCGCGACACTTTGGGCAAATCGATCTTGCCTCGAATGTCGTAACGCAAACGAGAGACAGGAGAGCTATCTCGCTTGACTATAATGCGATTACTATCACGACGATGGCGGCACGACGACGACGAAACGTTACGCGGTTTCCTCCTTCAATCGCGACGTGGAGCGGCGGTGATTAATTTTGCGCGCGATGCTCTTCTATTGGTGCTGCTTCAGCGAGCGTCACGCCAGTTGTTTGCGCGAATTCGGTCCGACGATAAGTTTTACACGAACGGTGTGTTGCTCGCAGATGTTGCTGCCGAGGTTGACGTCCCCGGCAGGTGGATGACGTGAATTTCTTTATCGCAATCCTCAAATATTTAAACGACTTACTGCAAACGTCATATGCGATTTAATGTAGGAGTAATTAGGAAGCTTCTGAGAGTGAAATTAAAATTTCATTCATATTAGGAGTTGATTGGTAGAAATTAAATGTTGATCGACATAGATCTCTTAATCTGATGATTATATCCTGAGGAAGAAATCGCGGAAAGAACTGTGTTTGTATACTTGTTGTACAAGATATTTATAAATAGATATTTATTCAGTCAAAATTATTAATTAAATTCTTCATTTTCTAAATAATGAAATCGAGAGAGAGGGGGGATGAGAGAGAGAGACACACAAGGGAATTTTTTTTCTGAGACTATCACTGATCATCTAAATTCTAAAAATAAGACATTTGTATAATTTTAGATATTTTATATAATAATACACTGAACTAAAATAATCTTATGGGCATTCCAACAGCTGTTTACTATTCAGAAGCATTCCGTTGCTCGAAGAAAATTGAAAAATACTAGGTCTACACAGTATCGTCTCAGGGAACCTAAGTGCGAATTATGAACGTACCTGGATGCGCTCGTTTATCGATTTCATTCCCTAACGCCAAGACGTTAAAAATTCCCCACGTAGAGAATGGATGAGATATACATATTACGGCACGGATGCAATTAGCCGAGGGTCACTGCACCCAATGAACCTTCCCGGAAAATCACAGCGAGAATCGCATTACTGAGGCCGTCTGTATCTCCAAATCTATCCGAACCAGGTCGTCGTCTTTTCAAGCCGTAAATTGTTAATTCGTCTCGCGCGGAAATCCAGTCGCGAATGGCACAAATTAGATTTTCATTAAGGTAATATATAATGTCTCTATATACTTTTCTATAAATTCTTTATCGCATAAATTTTTAGAATTTAAATCGAAACACCGTGCAGCCCAAGAAACATGTTACAAAACTTTAAGTAAATCCATTCGAAATCACAAATCTAACTGAAAATGTGATATCATTTGATGAGATAGAAATCGATGACGTTACGGTGCCGCGGTATTAACGTGATGCAACGAACGCGGTGAGAGAATCTGTTCAATTCGGAGTGTGCGCTATTTCTATAATCGGAATAATTAATATACTTTATTCCGTCTAGGCGTGATAACGCGTGTTATATTTCTGCGAAACATGCGAAGGGAAACTCTCGAAACATACAGACTGAATCCAAAATCTACTTTCAGTTTATTTAACCCTATGAATTTAACAGTGTACTTTCAGCATACGCCCTAATTACAATTTTAAAGCGAATTTAGTCTCAGTAAAAACTATCTTGCTTACGAAAGTGAAAAGTACAGAATTAATGGAATTCACATAATTTTGATCGTTAAATTTTATCGCACGTCGTTACAAATAATCGCGTGAAAAAAATAGAATAAATAAAAAACCTTTTAAGTTGATTATTATTATGAAATAAAGTACCGAGAAAAATGTATTCTGCATAAAAATGTCCATGATTTTACGCTCTTTAAACTTGCCGAAATTAATATTACTCATCAAATTACATCATCAAAATTAATTTTTCTTTTAATTTTTTTGCGACATACCTTAATAATGGAGCAATCTCTCGCGTAATATTAAGTAAAGTGAAGCATTGTAAATGATTATAATCTGAAGCGAGAAATGCAAGTAATGCAATAGACACAACGTGATATCATTATTATTTCCGGCACGCCCGTGAATGCCCGAAGGTTAGGCACTCGCTCTCCATTCGTAACACTAGCTAGATACAAAATGATACTACGTACTGAACTGTACTGTACAAAACGTAAAAATATTACAGGCATCGAAATGATTTAATGGTCTATCGCGGCAATATCGTTGTTACACTAAGTTGTGCCGCAGTGAACTAAATTTGCTGGCGAGTGTTCGCTCGAGAAATTGCAAGAGAAAATCGCGAAGACTAATATTCATGGATTCACTCTGTTCGCAATATCGTTAAAACGTTCTGGCAATCATCGATTCCGTTCGCGGCGGTCTTCTATCAAACATTAAGGCATCTAATTGAAAATTATGTAACCTCGCGTGATCTGTATAGAAAGCTACTTTGCAAAGGAGAAAGAGAGAGAACTACACGGCTCTTCAATAACGTTAATTTATTCGGGTCTTTAATGGTTATTATCTCAAAAAGAAAAGAGGAGCCCGCATCTCTTTAAATCCAATTCCATTAAATTAATCACCTGTGATCGACCGTAATCGAGCGCAAAACAATGCGTAATGTAAAAGCTCGCAAGGTCAAGGTGGAATATACATCGGAAAGTTCCTTGAAGCTTCGCGATAAGGCTATCAGTTTGACGTGTGTCCAACAAAAAAATATATAGTCTTGTAACAAACCGTTTAAAATCTAAAATTCAATATATATATATACATAAAATATAAAGTACTAAAATGTATATACAAAATCTAACGCGTGTTTTTAGATAACAGAACATCCCATCCGTCGATAGTGCGGATAGGATAGAATTACAACGGATATCCGGTCGTGTCACGAATAACGAACGGCGGGCTTCTCCTTCGGGCGTAATCGTAAGAGGTCGACATTCCTAAGCGCGCAGCATGAATCACCCGTCATGATGGAAAGACACGACAAAACCAATAATTTTCATGTAAACACGGACGAGGGACGGGTTCTTAGAACTCTAGACATTCGAATCAGAAATGGCGAATGTAACATGCTATTCGTTTCATAGCTGCGATTTACTACGCTGTTAATAAATGTTGTTAATAAATTAACAACATAACATCGCGATTCTATTTTACTGACGTGATATAATTCTATGAATATAAATTTAATTAAAACTATAAAAACAAAATCTATTTTATTCTTAACTCTCTTTATACATTTAAATAATAATCGCACAATAAATACCATATTAATAATACAATTTACAATAAAAATAACAATTGATACAGTGAAAAAAAAGTTTAGCTTTATAAAATTTATATAATTAGAAATCTGCGTGACGTAAATATTTGAAAGAAAAAAAAACGGAGCTGAAGGTATATCGAATGTATAGAGAATTAAAAATTTCTTTTGTTCGTATGTGCTCGACACGACGCTCAAGGAAGGAAGGCAGTTTCTCACTAGTGAGAAGAAATTACAACGCGTCCTCGTAGATGTTTCAGGCGACGTCGCAAAGGACGGCATCGACGTGTATATGCGTATGCGCGTGCGTGTGAGCGGGTCTCCTTGAGCTCGGTAGTGCATATCTCCGTTGTACGATGCACTCTCTTTCGCTACCTACGCGGCCTGGCAGGGCGAGGCGCAGGCGAATTCCACGATATTGTTTTTTTTCCCGTGTAAAGCGCGGAAGAATTCGCATTTGCGATCCATCGAGTGAGTGAGCCTTGATAGTGAGTGACCAAATGTAGATAATAATAATGAGAAAAAAAATAAAAATAAGAAAAGAACAACTTCTTAATGTCGTACATTGAGATGAACATATAGTGATTCACATGGTAATTTCTTGCAATACATATTTTTGCGAACTCTCAATACCGTTAATAATTATAATTTATAATACGTTTTTCGAATCTTTATAGTAAAATAAATATAATATATTTGGCAAGAGATATATAAGACATAGAAAAATAGATAATAAACACAAGAAATAAGTTAGAAATAAATAAAAAAATAAATTAGACGCGCTATTGTTTTAGATTATTGATATTAGAAGTATTTTGTTCTTTCAAGAGTTGCAATGGATCGCATTCACCGTCGCTAACAGCTAATAGAATTGCGTGTTGACGCAATGGGCGTGTTGAGTCGACCGCGAAACATCACACCGTCACCACCCACCGTACAACAGAGTCTTGCACTCGCGTAGATCGCGTTGAACATCAATACGAAATACAAGTTGCATTGAGATCGATAAATCGAGATTAGATTCCGCGTATGTACAAATGAAAAAAACTCATAAAATTTGACGGCACATTATAATTGGATATATTGATCAGCTTTCGCGTGTTAAATTATATGTTCGTCTCTACTATGAAATAAAAAATTCGTAATTATACGAACCTAATCTAAAATTCTTGAAGAAATTATCATTCATCTATGTAATTTTATCCATTATTTTTAGGCTTAAATAATTTTATATATTTTTTAAATAAATTAATTAATAACGATTAATATAATTTAAGCATCAATAAGTTAAACTTTACATTTAAAAAAACATTCCATATTTACTACAATTGTATAATTATACTGTATAGTTATTATTTTTTCATCTCTTTATTCAATACTCTTTTTTTTTAACAATTAAAGGTGTATTAAACAATTCTGCTCCAAACTCTTTTCACGTATGTTTTAATATCATTTTTAAAGGATAAGAAATCTCGAACGATAACGGTACTTGCAACACACACTTTTCACTGGAAAAATGCGGCCATGAATTGTTCGAGACGGGAGTGATCACGAGATGCGTTTTATGCGGTCATCGGAGAATCGCAGTGCCACGACTTCCTAATAATGTTATTAACGTAAACGAGTTAACGCTATTCTCGGATGTATAGACGCGGAGAAACCGGAAAAGTACAGTGGCATAAATCGCGTGAACCCTAAGAATTTCAGAGAAACAGCATTATAACGATACTCCGTTGTGCGTGAAATATATATACCTACATTACGATAATGCGTATATATAATGTATATGGCGTCGTGCAGTTTGTTTTCCAACTTTCAAGTATTAAACGATAAACTCTAAAAGTGATAGCTCCAATCTCTTGAGATAGTAATCGCAATCGCGAGTAAAAAAAAATTACCATGGAATAACAATGTAATTTTATAGCATAATTATCGCGAGTATATCGGCTATAATAAGACATTGGCCGTTAGCCAGAGAAATAGGCTGCGTTGATAGGCGATTGAGCGAGTTAATGAAGCTAGGCGCTAGGCGGTGCGGTAGCGCGCTTAAAAGCATCCCGATCGTCGGATAGATCGATCGATAGATCTCTTTAGTCATCCACCTTATAGTACGCGCAACGTTACGCGATAACGTTCCGTGTATCCGTTCCTCGAATGGACCTGTTGCACCTTCGAGGCGCAAATTAAAAAGCATCGCGTTGCCGCACAATGCATCATCTATGCGTGTCACGCGCCTCGGGGAATCGGCGTTGCTGCGCTCTTACGACATTCTGCTTAAATTGGTAAAACTGCAAAGTCAGAGTGCTAACTAGAAATGTAAATCGGCAAACCGGTCGTGATAGAAGAGAAGAATTCGGTTTTTTGTAACACCGAATTTAACACCCGCATCGAACGTGAGAGCGGATCGATACTATCGCAAAAGACTAGTCAATTGTCTTTAGCAGACGTGCGCGAGAAGCCCGATGAAACGATATATATATAGGGGTATTTCCCCTATATATGAGTAAGCGATTGCTCTAGAAATACAAGAAATGAAAAGTTGTTACGTTACCTCTTGTCGCAGAATATTGTAGAAATCTCTATACTTTCATATATAATTCTTTTGTCTCTTATTGATTTATTTTATGTACATTTAATTTATTTCTTTCATTACATTTTTCTCGGATAATTTATTCGTTTAAGTAAAATTGTTCTTTGAAATCTCGATTTCAGGTTTTATAACGCGTTTTAGAAATTTTTCAAGGTTTTATATACTCTTACTCATTTTCGTATTTGATAAGCAATCGAGCGAGTCATTAGTATTCATATTTATATAACACATTCATCGTAAGAACATCTCGAATCCGATTCCAACTATGATACGCAATTTACTTGTGCATAAAATTTCTATTCTTTTTTAATTTTCTTTGTTAGCTAAACAAGGAAGTGGATGCTTGTTGAATGAGTAGTCATGTTCGACGAATACGACATTATTCATTGTCAATGAACAGTGTCGGAGTATCGAATCTCTTTTATACTAGCATACGATTCCCGACGAGCGCTACGATGAGCTGCTCCGGCCTGTCTAAGACCGGAGCTTGCCAATTGTTGGGCCAATGTTTACATCGGTGGTATTAATATCAATGGAATAATACGCCGGCAGGCACGTGTTATCCCTCGACAACCAACGACGTCACCCCGGAATACGCGCGTCATGCGCGTTTTCCAAAGAGATCAACATCGTTCGCCGCGTCGGCTATCGAAAACAAGATATCTCGCACGGATTACGGCATACTATACTCGTACGAGCAACAAACAACCGTATTATCAGAACGAGAAGCGTCGTCGGATGCGTAGAATCGTTCACAGTGCACCATCACTAGATAAAATCCACCGATTTCATACCGTGATGACTGCAGCGAATCGTCCTTTCACTTTCCGTACAAAAAAAAGAAATAAAAATACATTACAAGTTTCCGCTCTCGTCACATCCTCGTGCCGCCATGTGGCCGAACGAAATAGAGAAGAAGCGGAGAACGAGCGGTATGCGGAAATTAATCGTCGGAAATATATGGATAGTCAGAGAGGAAAGTACGCGAGGCAAACAAAGCTGTATAGCGGGAGTCGGGAGTCGGGACAGCGAAGTCCGCATCCTTGACATTTCGCTCGATTGACACACGTGTGCGTCGTTCGGGCGAGATGTCGCGTACGCGTCTAGTTTTGCTAGTTCGATGACGATTGCGATGTATCGGTATATGGCCACTATACGCAACGCAAACACACCATTGGAGAAAAGGGCTCCAATTTCGCGGAATTGTTCATCGACGCGTGTCTCTCCTCGCGACGTATCGTGCCGTCTATCGAAGCACGAGAGAGGAAAAAGTCCGGTCGTCGTGACACCACATATACACACTGGCAATCGGGCTCAACGTGCTGCTCGATCGCGAGTCTCGTGCTAACTGAGCGCGTCGAGCGGGGATACGCGAGCTCTCTTCGTTGCTGGATCTTGCCAGCGAGCGTGATACGCGCTGCTCCCGCCTCCCGCGACTCCCGCCCGTCCGCCGGTCTCTCGCTTTGCTCCACATGTCTGCGTGCATGCGTGTACACTCACACATATTGCGGCCGGGTCGGGGCAGACTCCTCAATCGGGCTTCGGTGAGATCACGAATCGTTTGCGCATGAAATTGATACTGGTCGAAATCAATAATTTCAATGAACGTAATCGCAATTAAGAGACGACATCGCGCAATCTTTTCCTAGAAGCGAAAAGACGAACGGCAAATATTCGTGCAAACGTATGCTGCAATCTCTATCACTTATTTTCGCTGTGAAACGATGAACTTTTATTGGAAGAGAGCCACGTGAGAGCGACATGAAAAGATAAAAGAGAAGTAGACAAGTTTTTACTGACAGATACACGATACATGCTTAAATCTCGATACGCGTGAAAATAAAGTATGTGTTTGTTATAGCGCCAAGAATAAAAACCAAGTAATATCACAAAAGGATTTCAGTTAAATGTCAATAATCATACCAAATGTTTTAATATAAAACATTAGCTATTATCATCGACAAATGTAATTTTTATCACTTATGGGTCTTTTGTTTTCAGAGCTCCAATTACCGTATGACGTATTTTTCCTATTCTCACAGAGAATCAAAAATAGACCTCATGTTATATTTCAAGCCTCAATCATATATGTATATATATATGTAGAAAGCGCAAACATATGTGTGCATGTTCACCTCTCGCTTGATTCTCTTTCCTGTGTGCATTTTTTATCTGTTGTCATAATGATAATTGTTGTGTATATGTATCGAGAATGAAAGGACTCTGATATGTTTAAGCGTGACGATAACCTATCAATTTGCCGTCGGTCATCAACGAAACGCAATAATAATCATACGCACGACAAAACAAAAATAGCATACACGAAAGAGACTGTATTATGTGTTTACATCACTTTTCGAAGAATTCTTTTTAAAAAATAATCAATTTTTTATCATTCTGTGTCACTTGTGATTTATAATATCAGCACGTAGATTACATCTCAAATTATCTTTTGTGACGTTATTTGGAATTAAATTTGGTACAATTAAGTGGGTCGAGTAAAATTTCCTACTATACTTTGGCGAAAACCCGGAACTGACTCGCCATTTCTCATGGATCCAATTCACTACCTAATTATAATTGTTTTGCCTACAAAGTCTGCGAGTCAGAAAGTGCGCGAAAAATCTCTCAGAATACAACTGCGCGTACTTTTACAAGTTGCGCGCGTTGTGTATGTCGCGTAACATAACGGTCCTGTTCGCAAGTGTATGTTCCTGTAACACTTTACAAAAGTATCTGTTGTATCTGATGAAGACGTATTAGAAAATAACGGGCAACCCAAAGATATCTCCACGATTTTAACATATGTGTGTTCTTTCGCTATTACATTCTATACTTAATTAAAGCGTCACGTCGATCCATCACTTGTCGTTTAAGATAACCCCAATTTTTAAAGATTGTAAACTGCAATTTCTGAAATCGCTGAACTGCGTTTGTCCACAGGTTAAACATACGTTGACGCGTGCAATGATAACGATAATAAAATACTAATAATTTGCGATGTTTGCAAAACTCATAAGGGTAGGGCAGAAACTTTTTATGTAATTACGTGACGGCATGCATAACTATGTGCGTATAAACACACGAGTTAACTTATTATAACGAAGATTCAGAATTCAAAAAAGTGTTAATTTTTTCATTAACAGTCGAGACGTAGAATGCAAGAATTGCAGCAATCATTACACGATGGTAAGTACTGAACGCTTCGCGTTTACACAATCATTGGGCAAGACATATTGTCTGTGTAGGTGCGCTCGCATATTTATGCGTGAATTCTGCGTGCGTTTATACAGTGTTTACACACCGAACGTTGGAGTCGAGTCGAGCGAATAGAAATTAAGCGCACCGCGGCGCGCAATCGCTCCTAGATGCCACTAGATGCGTTCGTTGCACAACGAACGCATCAGTTTCAGAGCGAGAGAGAGAGAGAGAGAGAGAGAGAGAGAGAGAGAGAGAGAGAGAGAGAAGGCGCGGGGGAACTTCGGATAGCGGGGTAGGCAGAAAGGATCCGGTGGTAGGAGGCGGATCAGAGAAACGAGCGGACGGATCCATTAGATTAATTGACTTTGGGAATTGATGCATGTAATCCAACACGATGTGAGCCTTTACACTGGCTGTGCACGAGGATCTCTCGTGGATTTTTAATTCTCGGATGGACGCGTTTTATTTCACAAGCACCGTTCTCGACCACTTGGGACCTCACCGCAACTAGTATCCTTTACTCCTAATTTATAGCGGTCAAAGTATCGAGCCATCAGCAGTAACATTATTATAATGAAATTCTTATAATAATATATCAGAAAGCGCCGGAGCACTTCCGTTTTGTTAAAATTTATTGGAACATGTTTCATCCACGCGTAAACGTACAATTTCCTGAATGTAATTAAATGGAAGAAAGATAGTGATCTCTATGTTTGATAAATCGTACACAAAATGTTGTGATTTCCAGCTGTATAATTAGACATTTTATCTTGTTGAATTAACTTATAAGAAATCCGAACAGCTCGAAATTTATCTTTAAATTAAATTAATAGTGATCAATAGCCGTTCTCAAACATCGGTGATCGATAGACTACGCGGTAACCTTCGAAGAGGGTTTAAAGTGGAAAGTTCGGGTCGTAACCTTCAATAGTCGAGAACTTTCTCAGAATATAGACGGAGTATATCTTTTCACGGATAGAAAGTAATGTTACTTGAGGAGAAAATATATACGCGTCCGGCGTGATAACACGACATTGCATTGAAGTCGCCAATAAAGATCTAATAAAAAAAAACTGTCTGGACACATGTGTGAAGATTCGGTCATTAACCCATTTGCATCATCGATGAGCAACGATCTGTCGTACCAGCTATCAATTGCCAAGTGAATCGGGCCATCGACAGTTTCACCATTTCGCCGCACTTTCAATTTATATTCTCGTTATTGTAATTTGATTAATGCTTTTGTCCACGATTTCCTATATAGTAAGATTTTAAAGCATTACCTAAATATATTCATTAGATTTTTATAAACTTTATTATTCATGTTAATTTAACCGGTGTCAATAAAGCGATCGGATCTGGAGTGAAAAGATAGATCAATCGATTGTGATTAAATTTCTCCTTGACATATTCCCTTTATATCCACGAAGAAAATCAACCTAGTTAATGCTCGATAGTTACGCAAACAGTAATTAAAACTATATTCAACTTCAACCAGCTTTACTCGCCGATCGTGCAACAAGTACAACGGCAAAACGTTGATGGGGAGGAAAAAAAAATAGCGGCATGTGCGACAAGTTCTGGATTTCGCTTTAACAGCGCATAAAGATTAACCTAATTAACCCGATCGTCGATTATACAATCATGTATGTTTAAAGTGCGACAGCAAAGTGCTTTAGTTTGAATATAACGCGAATTGCAGAATGCAATTTTCCTTGTGCGTGTAACACAAGGATTTTTGCGTAATATTAAAGATAAAAGGCTTATTAAATGGCTTATTAAAGGTAAGGTTAAGATCTTAACAGCCTTGTAGTTAGCATGCCTCGTATCCGGAAGTTACATATGTAAAAAAAGTGCTGAATATAATGAATAAAGATTCAGTAAAATATAAAAAAATTAATAAAAAAGCAATTGCAGGTTGAAGGCATGCAAATATTCAGGTTCGCGTAACAGATTTGTTAAAAAATTTGCGTACTCTACATGTTTTTATTATTATCCGGTGATGTGTGAAATACTTTTTATTAGTTCCTGATAAATCGCGAAATAAGTCTGTCATAAAAAATATCTCTCATGTAGTTTTCTATTTATTAAAATTTATTATTATACAAAACGTAATTTAAAAAAAAAATCATTTATTATGAATATATGCGTTTACGATTAAAAATCTTATTTTAGTCAGAATATTCTTCTTTAATTATGACTCTAGGTCGATAACATAAACGTTTTTAGAAACTTGTTCATGTCTTGACACCTAACTTACGAGAAGATTCAAGAGGATTGAATAAATTACATTATCGATATGACCCTAATGGCTCGCGTCTTCTCAGGTATATTATTGTATGTATACGATATAGCAAATAAAATAATTGAGCAATTAAACTATAGAGATTTGATTGGGGTATCTTCTGTGTGATAACATTACTAATTATTATATAACAATTGTACATTATAACAATGTTCTAAGAGATTCTCATTCTAGTATAATATATACAACTAAATGTTATCAGATTACGCATCAGTAGAAATTATCATTAACACGTCAGAGACAGCAAACTGGTTTTTACAGTTCAACCACGAAAGCATATCCTCATATATGTCACGTTATCCATAGCTATTTGTTGTACTTCACTGCACCGCATTGTCGAGGAAAGCCTTGATTCCTATCAACTATGGAGGGTTACTAAGATCACTGACTTCCTCTTGACCACGTATACTAAAGGTCAAACTAAGACGTTTGACGAAATATTTACAGAATTATTCAACGTATTATATATTTTAGGGAACTTAAATCTAAAAATGTAAACAAGAAATCGTTTTTAGAAGTCAAATTAGAGAATTAATTCTTAATCGCGTATTTATCGCATTGTCTTGTTGTAATTTTATTCAGTTAATGTCCAATATATATTTCACTTTTTATGCGTGTATCGCTATGACGACGGTTCGTGAATGGTTAAAAATATTGGATTTTTTTGCTGGGACTTTTCTTGCACACGATTGCAGTTCGATGATTTACGATCTTCGTGAGAATTGGTCAATCGTAAAATTTCGTTCTATTCAGTTTCGAAAGTGCTAATCTCGATACGTGGCCGCGTTAAAACCTACCTGAGATTTTACAACAATAAATCCTACTGATGGAATGAATATGAGCGGTCGGTTGAATGTAAAACATGAAATCTGGGAAATAAGATTAACAAAAAATGCGAGATTAATTCGATGTAAATTCTCGCTCACCAATACTAAAATTAATACTTATATATATGTATACGAAGTTTTATAAATTGACATTAACAAATTGGAGAAAAATCTACTTTAAATATTTATCAAATAAATTATATTGAATTATTAAAAATTATTGAAAAATTAGTAAAATAACGTCATAATAATTTTTTTTTAAGAAGATAAAAGGAAATTAATATATAGTTTCCAGAGATTTCCACAAAAAAGAATCCCGCTTGTTACTTTTTTTTCGTTTCTCACTCGTTAAAAATAACTTTTAAAAAAGAAGCATATTTTTACAGTTGCACTTTTGCCGAAATGTAGTTGTGCAATCACGTGCACTATCATTCTCCTTCATTTCCCCCCCCCCCCCATTGTCTTCCACGGTGAGATCATGCTAAAAGTGATGTCATATAAACAAGTGGAAGATACCGGCTCTTGACTAAGGATCAATGATTACGTAAAGGATGATTATGCTTGATATTCAGATGTAGTACGTAGAAAAAATAAATTTGCACTTTGCAATTCACACGTGAAAATTAAATCGTCGTGTGGTTTATTACGATTGTAGCGAACAATACGATTATCGTGGATTATAACGACACGAGAATCCATTTGCATCCATTGTTATTGTAATAAATCTGTTTTGGGTCAATTTTATCGTCAATACAATGCCAAGTACATTTTCGGTCAATTTACACAATTGCACGAGTTAGAGGAATCGATAATTCGATGGCCGCCGATAAAACACGTGCGTGAACGTAATTTCGTTGGTATGTAATCGTACAGAAATTTCAGTTCCTGAAAAGAGATAAAAAGGAAGGATTTATAAATTTGCTTCAACGGTTCATACGATATCCCTCCGGAGAGATACATGTATAAGAGATGGTGCATAAAGTTAAATAATTTATTGTAAAATAGATTATCCTTATAGAAAACTGAAAATTTGTATTAATAGTAGGTATATACCGCGAATGCAAAACATATGACGCGCTCGAGGATTAAAAGAGAGCATTGGTACAAAATTAATTAACCGATGGTGGTGCTAATCATAGTCCGTCCAGTTCGCGCGTACTTATTCGAACGGTAGTGCTGGCAACGATAATGCCAGCGATATTCTGGCTCGTGAATCATTACTCGCTCAGCCTTGCATAAGTTTTATTAGAAGCCGACGGCTTCGAAAGTTCTACGGAAAAAAAGTCGAGTTAGCCGGCGCGTCTAGACGATTACACCGCAACGCGTGACTCACAATTGAGTCGGAAAGATTAGTCTATCAGTACATTCGTTAGACAACAAGTCAGACGTCTTAAGATTATCAGTTCCAACCAATTCCACACATATACGTCGTCCCATATTTTAGATTTATATCAAGACTGTATTTTATTTTTAAAAATCTATCGAGATAAATCGCCAATGTGAATACGATATATTCCAACGAATATTGAAGAAATCCAGAATATAATATCATAAGAAAAGAAACTTGACTTTTTTTATGATGGAATATTGCAAAGCAACTTTTCGATCGTGTTTTTATTCAGATAAATGAGATAAAGGCAAATAAAAAAATCAGAAAAAAAAACAATCAAAGATCATCCAGAAAAAAAATTCTGTATGATGTGCCTAATTCTAAGTTTTCTGGTCATAAAATATAAATAATAGTTTTCAAATATTGTTTGATAGAGATCCATGCGAAGAGATAGCCTTTTATACTTTGTTGTATTTGAAGTGATACAGTTTCTAATAATATATTCTTCTCGTGTTTTGAAGACTAATTTATTCAATCATCTTGAATCTTCTCGTAAGATAATATAATTAGTACCGCATTTAGCGTCACCAAGAGCCGAGGAGAAAGTGTAAGAAGAAATGCCTGTTGTATCTGATTTTTATACAAAGAACCTTCAGGACTTTCAGCTATATTATTGTATTATTAGATTTCAATTTCTTAGAAAATGTCATAGAATACCGTCCCATTTGAACGAGGCTTAAGATCGACCGCAGCACGTCTCGTAGGTGGAAACGATGCGGTTGGCTTCGAAACAATCGACATCTATCGCTCTTCGACTGCGACCGGAGCGACATTGCACGTGGAGGACAATAGATCCCCGGGCCCCGGGTTCGATCGAGAATGCCATTTATGGCGTCGCCGCCGCGAAGCAGGCGGTCGTCCCTGTCCTCGAGTCGTGGCTGTCCCGTGTCCCGTACGGTTTTGCGAATACGAATAAGCGATGCACGTTAAGCATTGGCAGTTCGATACTTGCGGTATATCGATAGAATGTTTCTCTCCATACGAGCGACGGGTCCTTCCCGCACGTCAATTTCGAAACAAGAACGTCTTCGTTCTTCGTGTCGATAAAGACCGTCATGCACAAATAGGTGTCGATTAATAATATTTTGTCAACGGTTTTGCATACGTAATAGTATTTTTGTCACTCGACATAAGTATCGTAATACATATATTCGTTAATAAATACAATACAACGTCATTCGGAAAAATAAAAGCTACGTGATAATTTTTAATCTTTCTATGTAAGAAAGTCTTCTCGCATGTTTATTATTCTTAATTAATTAATTAAATACTTAATTTGTAATAATTTTTGTTTATTATTTTTCTACCTTCTAATTCCTTCTAATTCCTTCTAATTCCTACCTTCTAATTCCATTACCGATTTTATTTTTAACTTTACTATTGTGCAGAGATTTTTCTTCTAAATCATCACCGTGATATATCTCTTTAGGTTCTCTCAAAAAATTAAATATATATCGATATAAATATATAAAAAATATATAAATCAAAGAGGTATGTATAAAAAGGAATAAGATGTAAAAAAATTAAGATATAAATTTCCCTTTTTGTGATAAAATATATCTGGCACGACAGGAAGATCGACTGATCGCAGTGACGATACGAAGGATCGACTTTAGCCGGTGAACGTATCGGTTTTCTGATATGTCACGCGACTAATAAAATGATGTCGAGCGGCTTTGTCTTCCTTCTCGTATTACGATTACGCCAAGTCGAACGGAAAGACTGTGATCGCCATCTGGCGTACCTTTCCGCAATGCATGAAGCCATCTCATCATGAAGCGAAACTCTCTTATCGGTAGCGAGAGTGACGCGTATCGGTATAGTTAAAATATATTGTATGTAGTTAAAATATATTGCAAATTGCATTACAAATTAGAAATAATAAGTAGCACTGCATTTTAGTATAGATGACTATTCTAAATCTCTTGAAACCCGCAGAGAGAAACATATACCTTTTATTCCTAATATTTAAAAAACTGGATATACGTCCGAAATAAGTAAAAATATTACAAGCACCAAATCTATTTCTTATATAAGAAGATATATTACACGCCATTTTTTTTTTATTTTTTATTTTTAGAAATTATGAGAAATGTCTCGGAGTGAAATAGTAGAATTTACAACGACAGAATCTTTTGTCACATCTATAGAGATATCTTTTCACGAGATATTTTGATCTAAAGTATAATACATATCGCACAAGATGCGAATAAAACACTCGCGATGCGCTTCTCTTGCGTGGGCTAATATTTATCGCTAACGCGGTTATTAATTATGTGCGTTAGCATGCTCAGCACGCGTCTCGCACTTTCGTGACAGAGAAATTTCCTGCGCCGCAACGTGATACGATCTTGAAAAATCTTCCACGGTACCGCAATTAACTGCACGCCGTGAGTTGACGTCGTTGTACTTTAAAGACCAGCCTACGCTGTATGATTTTCGACGGTATATCGTCGTATTTGACGCTAAATGTGCGTTCGATTCATGTATCTAATCTATATTTTAGTTACATTTACTGCTAAATATTATATCCGATTTCTCTCTTTCTCTTTCTCGCTTTTATCGCGAGATAAAATTATCTCGCGAGCTAAGAACACCGTACGGCTACAGGCATATCCAGAGCTAATAAGAATACAAGTGCGCGGACGAGAATTCGAGATAAACTAATCTTACACGTCGCATATTTTTAAGCCTGTTTCATCGGCTCGTGTACTAGAACACGAGTTACGAACGACCTATCGGACGATGCTTTCGTCGATTGAAAATCAATGACATGCAAGTGAAACGACTGAAGGTGTATTTTCTACTTTGAAAAGAAAAGTGCGTCGGCCTTTTAAGCATCGTTTTGTTCAACGACGGACAAGAAGAGCACCTGTGACACTACATGACCGGATTGCACAGAGACATTGCCGGTGTCGTATCGTGGAAACGATTTCGAGTTACCATCCGAATAAACTGGAGTATCGATCCGATTATTACTGCCTCACGCTCGAAAGAGCCACCACTACCACCGTCACCACCATCGTCACTGTCGCTGCCGACGTGACAGTTCCGACGTCGGAGCGAACGTTCTTAAATGTGCCAGCTAGTGACGATTAGCTGCATTGGCAAAATGCCGTGTAAACTAAATTCGAACGATTAAAAACCAACATTCGAGAAGACGATCGTGCCTGCATCTAGAGCGTCCAGATTTCATATAGTCGGATTCTTTAGACGCGTTCAATGCGCATATTATACGTTCGATTCCGATTTCAGAATAACAATAAGATTATTTCATGCATTAATGCACGAAATCTCGATATCATTAATGAATAATGTAACGAACAACATCTTTCTCTCTCTCTCTCTCTCTCTCTCTCTCTCTCTCTCTCTCTCTCCTCTCTCTCTCATACATAATGCCCTGCGCGATATCGGCTCTGCTTTAATTTCGATATGCAGTTAAGTTTTCGAAAACAAAAAAAAATTATTTTATCAGTAGTTTAAAGAACTATATACACTAAATAATAATAATATAAAATAATGTAAAAACTGATTTTTATATTGGGTTCCGGAATTAAGGACTTGAAAGTTAGGATCATATGTTTCGACGAAGAGCTACATTTACGGTTCGCGTAGATCTAGTACCGGTCTCTATCGAAAAGTTCGGTAAGACGTCTATTCCGAAGACAGTGAGAGAGAAATAGCAACAGCTTATTTGTTGCCTACAGGGAACTCAAAATTTATTGTTGTGTCTCAAATGAAACTTTAAAGAGAATCCAATTTCTAGAGTTGTATTTGTTTGCTCTGCTTTGAATTATACTTTTTGAGTAACTTTTCATATTCACGAAGATGCCATAAAACGCTCATAATTTTTGACAAATTATAAACTTCACGTTATATGTATATATCATACCATGCCTCAGACAACACAGCTTTGTCAGAAATCGTTCTATAATCTCGATCTATAATATTTTTCGTAAAATAAACGTAAAAATTTTTTTTATTAAATTATTTTCCTGGAAAATAAATATTTCAGTGAAAAATGCGTGTAACTATTCCAAACTTTACACATATTAATTTTCGTGGCATTTTTTAAAAGCAATTTTCATTTTTTTTCCTAAAGTTTCTCAAATTTTTTTATCAAATTGCACAAAAAAAAGCATGAAGTATTAGCACAACTATCATCGATGGTAGCAACCTTGCACCACACATAATTAATAAGCTGCGCTCGATCTTATATTTATCCGCATTTCTCTCGACGGGTATGTGGTCCGCAAGGTCGTTGCTACATTTGGGTCAATCATAATCCAAGCACCCGGCGCGAAAACTGGATACCACTCACGAACGACTGCATTATCATTATGTCCGCTTCGAGAGCGTCCGAGAAGGCGATCAGGGCAAGGTGAACGGGCGAAGAAACGGGCCTGTTCTTTGATTCATTGCTAAATTAAGTCCAAATGGAGATATTGAAAGAACTTTTTCCAATCGAAATCTCTCTTTCTCTCTCTTCTCTGATTCCTTTATCAATAAAAAACTAACGCAGATAGAAAATACAATATAACGCTTGAATTATTAACGCTTATTATCAAACTTTTATTTACCAACTAATACAATTTGAAGCGGTAACGAAAAAATGAAGAAAAGATGAGAAAGAATTGACTAATCAATTTAATAATTAACTCTTATTACTTTCTAAAAAGAAACAATTATAGTTAATTTAAATGAGTACTATTATACAAAAGCGCGAGTCAATTTAGAAAATTAGATTAAAACAAGTTTCATATATAAAATTCGGGAATTTAAAAATGTAGTCATTATTTAATATGAATTGATTAATTTATATATGAAATATTTAAGATAACTCACAATCTTTCGAATAGATTGCCAAACCATGCCAAATAGTGCTGCTTTTCAAGCGTTATCTTATTGTTAGCTCCGATATGCTGGATTGGAATTAAGCTCAATGAACAATTCCGAAGTGTGTGTAAGCGTGTAGAAACGAACTCCAGCCACATTGATGCCATATAGCTTGCGAGAAAAGAACAGAAGAAGAGAGAAAGAGAGAGACAGAAAGAAAGAACAGCCATGGGTTAAACTTGGTTGTGCACATACATGACAAGTTTGCGAACGATTCAGCGCCCATGCTATTCCGCTTGACGTCTAATTGATCGCGATTGAACGCGCGCGTCCCGTGACGAGATTGGTAATGCCGCATCCGAGATAACAAGAAAAACAGACGCCTTCACACTTTTCAAACGAAATAACAATCGAATACGCATTCGAGTGTGCGTGCCATGATGCAACGTTTTTGCGATACATAAATGATATAATCGCCGGCAATCGGCAATGATTAGAGTGATATTATATGGAAAAAAATGCATTGGAAAGATACATTAATTTCACAAATGAGAGGCAATGTTATTGATTTTTTTTTATACTGCATGTGACATTATTTTCTTTTACTTTCCATAGTAATTTTTTACATAACTTTTTCGTTTTTTTATATTAATTTTATAATATTTCCACATTAATTTTATTTTAATTTTTTATAATATACAAATCAAAGTTGATCTTCACTTAAATATCAAGGCTATATTCTGTATTCTGTATCTATTCAAAGTTGGTATATATATGTATATCATAAGGGATGGAAAATCTACACGATGTGGTTAAAAAAGTTAGCAGAAATTTAAAAAATGTAAAAAGAAACCGTGTTTTCGTAAAAATTACCATTTCAGATAACGTGAATGTAAAAAACTTATTATTTTACTACTTATCTCAATGCACAAACAATGCAGTGTGTTCTTTTGACTTTCCGGTGAGAACGTCATTAGCGGCAGAGTGCAATCGCAAAATTACATATTGGATAAATGTGGTTACGGACGCATTCGTGATTTACAATCATCATCATCAGCGATTGCCGGACAAATGTGCAGAGAAAGCGTATCCGTAAAAAGTGGATTAGTCTTAGTTTATTAGTCAGCGTGAATCGCATTTATAAACTAGACACGAGCACGGACTTATCCGACAATATAAATTGTCGTCATTGAGTTTGCCGAAACGACGCGTCTGAGAAAGTAATTTTCGTCGATCTCATAAAATTGCATTAATACTTAAATGGTTAATTTAATGACATTTATTTTCACAATGTTCTTCTCAATTTAATAATATAAGAAATATAAGTGTATCTTCTCTTTAGTGAATTGCATCCGTATCAAACTCAAATTACCATTTCGAAAAAATTGTCGACCGATTATAATTTAAAGTACGTTTCTTCTAAAAGATTTGATTTCAATTAGTAATCTTGCAAATACATTAGATTCAATAAGAACTAATCAAATTGTTAAAACAGTCACGTGTAAATTCATACCTCTGTGAAAGTCAACACAATTTAACAATTTTATTAATGATGATTATTATGTCTAATACCAATACTAATCCGATCAAACAGCTATTGTGTGATTTGGTGAAGTATCTAGTGAAAGAGAAGTGGTACGAGATAAAAAGACGGCCTTGCTCCGCTGTTCTTGCATCTTCCGCACGAGTGTTAACCGGGTTAATTAAGCTTATCGACGTCATTCTGCACGACTTTGGTACCGTTACATTGTGCAGGATCAGAAAGAAGATTTTAATGTTTCATAATCCGGATATCCCCACAGCTCTTCGACATCGACTTCGCGATTTATATTATTAATAAGGCATAACGTGCGAATAACAGACTGTACAACTTTCCCACTAAATCGAATCAAACCGCGGATAATAGTAACTGTCTATAATTTGCTCTTCCTAGATTATTATATTATTATCATTTCATAATTATATTACATTGTTTTTTGCAATTTATTGCAAAAATTGCAATCGAGTAAAACGATATTTAACTACGTGACTGAATAATGCAAAAGTTAATTATTTTTAGATAAATCTATGCTGGACTTCTAATTAATTACAGAATAAAAATTTCAAAATAAAACCGTAACGGAGAACAAAATATACTATACACGAATAGTTATCTCTCATATTTCTGCAGATAATAATTTATGTCACTTATTTTCTTTATTAAACTCTCGCTAAGCACATTATTAGAATTATGCGAAAGAGTTTATACAAAATATACACACACACATATATATATATACACACACGCATATAGAGATAGCCGAAATTTTATATCCGACGACTGGATATTGATATGCTGAGCAGTGATCTGCATGCTGGACATAAAAGTGCTCAAATGAGAGAGACTCTCATCGAGACGACCATCCGCTGTCATAATCAATTCTTCAACAGAAATATATATTCTGCGCGATATATGCAATTTCCATCGTATAAGGTTGACATTAGTTTTCATAATCCTATATCTTTGCGCAGATACTCAAAACTAAATTCTCCTTTAAGCAGATTTCAATCACGACGTTATTATAATAATTTTTTGTTGAAAATAAATATAAACTTCTTTCAATAAAAATAAAAAATATCTCAGATGAGACAAGCTTACGATTAAGCTTGTAATTAAAATGAAAATTAAGCTAAATAATTCGTTATCAAAGATAAAAAATATGTTATTAAGATAGCAAGTCTATTATTAAAATTACGGTCGAGGATGTTCCGAGACCCCTTCTCCACTATTTACGCATTAATCAATAAACCAATGTATTCATAAATGATCTATTTATACATATATATATGGTAATAAAAATCTGCACGCGTTATGCGAGTTTATATATGAACATATACGTCCGCTGTCCGAATACTCTGAATAGGAACATGTCTATCTATATGATATATATGGCGCGAAATATGGCTAAATTTCCGTGACGTAAGTCCGATCGATTTTTGTGACGAAACTATGACGAAAACCGTATAGTGCTTTTCAACAGACAAGCATTATTTCGAACGTCCTTGTAAACAGATACAATATCATCAACCGCCAAAACCACGCTTAAAATTAGTGACCGAACCTTATTCAAGGTTCAGCGATTCGGTAACCTTAAATCATCGCCGATATACCGTACGATTGTCGTCGAGCGAGCGTATAAGATATGTAATGGTCGAGCGGATACGTTGCGATACGCCGCGCAGTTGGGACACCATGAGTCAGTTATCGTCAGAGTTAACTAACAGTATAAATCAGCATTTCATATACCGTAAGATGAGATCATATGAACCTATAGAGGTAATCTCAGAAGTGCAAGCGAAAAACATTTTAGCATAGACTATAAAAAATAATTAAGTAAAGATATAACGCGTCTGTCGTAGAGATAAAAATCAAAGCTCACAGTTTTTAATAAAATTCACAAGATTAAGACAAAAATAGAATTACTGTGTATATATCACATCGTAATATTTTTTTGTGATTTTTAATGATAAAATTGATCGTATATAATTTATAGAGTCGTCTCGTCAAAAGATAATTTTGCTTAATATCGATTTAAGAGATTAAATCTACTTTATGTTTTATTTAAGAGAGAGAGAGAGAGAGAGAGAGAGAGAGAGAGGGAGAGGGAGAGACTATATCTCTCCTATTACACACATTCAACATATTGTAGATAATTCACATAAGCTATTCATAATGTTTGCGGCGCAAACCAGCATTAAACCAGCACAATCGAAAGTTATAACCGCGACGTTAATTACAAGCGAGGGATTAATTCGTTTGATAACTCATCGACGCTCTCACGAGCGTGAAAACGTGAAAGCTTCCTACCAGTGACGACGATAAAGCACTGGCGACCACTGCCAAGAGAAAATTCGAAAGCCGTCGATCGTGAAAACCTGTTCGGTCAAGTCATCGGATACGATTCCTGTTTTGTCCCATTCGAGACGAAATCTGGACTAGACGCGTGTGAACAAAAAAGATCTACCAGACTCGCCGGCCTATTTACGTGTCTACATACCTTTTGACCAAATCATATTTGATTTCGTCTGACGTGTCAACAGTGTCAAACTAAAACCCGAATAAGTGAGAATAAAAAGCGCCTTTTTTTATAAGAATAAAGAACATTTCATTTCATATTTTCAGTGTACTCAATAATAAAGTGTGCAAAAAATATATCTAAAGCGTCCAGTGATCTGTTCTAGATCATTGAATGATCGCGCGATAAAATTTCGAGATAAGAAACCGTTTTTGCAAATTTTTAATTTTAATGATTATCTTTCTTAACTTAAGAAAGCGTGAATGTTGATATAAAGCAATCACCCTATCAGAGACGTCACGAAGCAACTTTGCGATACGTGTAATATCACAAGGGAGCAACATTTCGCCTTCTGCGCGACGTAAGGACGCACGCAACAGGAAGAACGTACTCAAAGTATCTGGAGGTCGCAAGAACGATAACACACGGTTTGATAAGAATTTAATGCACTCAACGATAGGTTTCGAGAGTTCGCTAGAACGCGAGGTTCGCAAGAGTTTATTATATAGTTGGTTGTATAGTCAGCCTCCTAAACTCACTTCAATGAACCTTGAAAAACGCATTGCGACTACGTCATTTTTATGAGATACTTTCTTCCGTCTGCGAGCGTCGACCCATAGGCTTAACATATTACGCGTGACGAGGCACATGTTGATCGACCTACGAACGACAGCGAAACATTCCAGACCCGGAGACAATGAGAGATGATAGAACGATGATTCCGCGTGTCTAACAATAAGGGACTCGTTCCATCCGAAGTGGATAATATTGCTATGGGCTTTTCTTAGGTATGTATTCACGCCTTAATTAAATGTCGATTAAATGTATTTTAGCAGTTTTTTATCATAATGCTAATAAAAATATTCCACGTTAAACGAATATAGAATTATCGAGGGAAAAAAAGACATTAAATAAACATGTATTTTAACTGTTGTGCCTAAAGCGTTTAAAAAATGTCTGCCTATTGTTTACACAATAATGAGCGTGTTGCACGAACGATTCTCTCTATACTCTATATGCACGCATGTTTTATGCAGCTATAATGAATAGAAGTCTCGGAATTAATAAATGACCTTTGCATGCGATTTACATTACATTGTTGCGATTGCAAATTAATCGAATTTAAATTAAGACTACTTTGATTAACAACGAGATTATGACTATAATCCATATAAACTTTACGTAAGCTTTTCGTCATTTTTCAGTCAGAAACGCGACTTTATATGTCCGTACAACTTATCTTTTCGCAAAATTTTTCAACGTATTGCATTACGCAACCGGAAATTAGGGAAACGTCACGAAATCGCGTAAAAGAAAGTTCGTCGTCGGTAAATTGAATTTGCCGAGTAAATCAACCGTGGTGTTATGTCATCGCGCGTATAGTCGATCAGCCAGGGTCAATCGTAACGTATGTACTTGCAAGAGGTGACTTGCACCCGTGACATTTTCAACCCTCGTTCGTTCGGTAAGGAAAGGTTCAAAGGTCGAGGAGTGTCTGCGGGCGGCACCACCAAGCACGTATATAACACGCGATATTTAAAAAAAAGCATACGGTGTCTTCCGAACTTCTCTTCCAATTTAGCAGCCCATTCACCTCCGCTACGATTTCAACTGCATTTCCCGAGAAGAAGTTTTTAACGAAGTTAAAATCTCTCATTGTCTCCGAAATGAAAAGAGTTGCGGTCGTTCTAGATGAGAATGTGAGACACAAAGGACAACGAGCACGATCCTCCGCCATAGTTTGCGGAAGGAAATACTCGTAGTTAATCGGATTTTGGACAACTTACTTTGGAGTTTGTGACGTGGTCGGCAGGCACGGATTCCGGAACGGTTTGCAGGGTGCTCCGCATGCTAGCGGACATTGTAGGCCAGCCAGTTTCACTCCAGCCTTAGACCTTTCTCCAACGCTGTGTCGATGCACCCTCTTCTCTCCTCACGCCTGGAATAAAGGAAGGACGTTCAAGGTAATTTTCAAATCCGTCAGATTATAAGGTCCATCAACAGGGCTTTCGGCCCTTTTTCATACATTTAATTTAAAAACAAAAAAATTACGGTCGAAAGATACGGTCATCTATGAGTTATTAATGATGCATGTATGACTTGACATAAAAAAAGATTATAATGTCAACGGGAAAGTCAATAGGCGAGTAGGTTATTCGGTATTCGCTTAATAGCTTTTGCTGAAGAATTAGATAAAGCGAGAGAGTATTATAGAAGCATTTTTAATAAATCCCGACGTATCTTGCAAACATCCAGGATATATATAAACAATACACGTACTTAAAGTGTATTAAAATTTTTTATGCAAAAGTATTTATCGCAAAATATCTTCGGTTAGTAATTACCAACATTCATTGACATTAGGACTATCCTTAACCAAGCTAGGTAGGATCGATAATCTCATTTTCACCCAATTTAGCCGAGCGCAAGATCGATCTTACCTGAACACGGCGCCCGATATAGCGACGCAATCGCACTGATTGACAAAGTGTGCTTTATTAATTGGTATGTATGGTAAACCGTGGGCTTCAATTACCACGCCCGCGCCGCGCTGGTGCCGCCAGTGGTATCCGTGTGGTGCCGGTGGCGTACGCACTACGCACACCTATCATCCGATTGTTTCACATATGTGTTGCACGCGGTCGACCAAACCGTAAAACGACACTACGCGCGACGCTGTTTATATATACGGAGAGGCATAATGTAAGTGATCAAGTGAATGACGTGATGCTACTCGCGGCAAAGGGCAACGAAAATATCTGCGCTAACGAGTTTTCGCGATTGTCATGCAACAAGCCAATGCGTATCGTAATTATTATTAATTAGCGTATATTTGCATATGTACCGATTGAAAACGATCATATATATCTCTCGATTTGTATATATATGTTATTATCGACGATAATAACATATATATTTAAAGTAACTTCTTAAAACGCATGTATTCTTAAAGTATGTTAACTATGCAAAACATGTGTGTGTAGTCATATTAGTCAATTTTGGAAACTTTATTTGCGTTCTAGCTTAAAACAATATCTTTATATTTCAAATAAACTCATGTGGATAGAGTTGTTAAATTTTACAAGAAATATTGAATAATAACGTGTTCAGCGATCGGTTAACATATAACACCAGCTTGTTCTTTCAATTTCAAATTTTACGTTACTGTTAGGTTACATGTGGTCGCGTTGGTCTGGAAAGGGCTAAAAAGGATACAATCCTTCACGCCGAAACAGGTCGAGCTTACACAAGTAGGCGAGCGTGAATCATACCTCGTAACAACGGATACAGACGGAATGTAACATCGGGCCAACTTGGGCTCTTATATGTCTGCTGACCCACGGCAAGGCGATACGTTCGTATATTACAATTCTATTTATATATATACACGACAAGTGCGACCATATTTCCGCGCAAAATACGTTACCGATGTCTATATTCTGAGTCGCAAGTCGGAAAATTAACCGTGTTAAAATTGCTTTTGCAACGCAACATTAGATACACTATCGAATATTTGCGATTTATCTTAATACAGCGTGATAGCTGAGCCATACATACCGATGATGTCAGAAGAAATGAGGAAATTTACTGAAATTGCCACGACAAACTACGACAAATTACTCTTATAAAAATATCTACAATCGTGAAAAAAATATTTAAAATTAACACCTTGGAAATAGACTTTCCACTTTGTATTTATTGACGTCACCGATATATATATATATATATATATATATATATATATATATATATATATATAGTTAAAAGTGATTATATTATATCGCTTTAATTGACCAATAAATCAATTCAAAATCTCTTCAAGGTTTATTTTAATTATTACAAATATTTCTTGAAATGAGAAGAGCTTCTTGATTGTACAAAAAAATTACTTATTTTATCATCTGTGACTAAACAAGTAAAATGTTATGTCCATATTATCAAGCTTAGAAAAAAAATTTAATTTAAAATAATATAACTATATCGCATCATATTAAAAAGTGCAAACCAATAAAAGGTAAAATCAATAATCCTAATGACACTGTGCATAATTTTGGTTTTACCTAAAGTTTCTATCTAATCGAGCGGAACAAGAAATCTGCGGAAATAGTTGAAAGGGAGAAACGTCGGCAGCAGAAAAAAAGAACGAACGTAAGTCGTAAAGGAAAAGATACGTGTATGCCGGGTGACCCGTGCTTACTCACGATGACGGCATTATGTAAGTTTGCGTGGAAAAAAATCTAAACAAATTAATATTAGAAATTTTTCCGTAGAAAAATAATCGTAGATTCAGAAATACTAATCTGAAATACAGCTTTTTAAGTAATTTATACAATTTATAAATTGATATTCAAATGTAAAGTCTTATCCTTCATAGTTATCCTATAGTTATTGATAACTAGAATTAAAAATACTTTATTGAAACAATTTGCATCCTTTTCACAAAAATTTCATTAATCATGTAAATTTATGCGTCGACACACAAATAATATAAACTATTAATTCCTAATTTAATCTATAACCTACTATAAATACCCTGTCGTCGAATATTTCTGTTACATACATGTATCTTTTCTTAAAATTTTGGTCACGTCTAACATTGGGTTCAAAGATCGAGATCGCATGTGACGTTACGTGAATCACCTTATGCAGTATATACATTTGATAGCGTAAGCGTGCTTGTGAAGTTTGTATCTCTCGGGATTGGTTGGGTGAAACAAGGTTGGCGAAAGTCGTCCCTCAGCATTGAGATTAATAATCCCGGTGGGCATTATCTCCTTCGCTACGTGACCGTACGAGGAGGACGATCGATATTGCCATAAAATCCAGTCAATTTCACGATTTAAGTCGAGCAGATCGCATAATGGTAAATCACCGATTTTAGAAAAATTTACTCCAGGGGTGGATGCGTTTTTTTTTTTTTTTTTTTTAAGATCATTGCGCGAAAATCGTAGATACCTAATGAAATAATATAATTAATATTTTGAAATAAAAATTACATAGGCAAATAATTTCATTAAAAAGCAAGTAGTGAAAAATTTTAACAAAAATGTAATTTATGGATTACAATACTTTCTAATTTTTTTTATTCATAAATCTTTGTTAACGTAAAGATTTACTTTTGATAAACAACGTTCGGTAAGAATAGTTGGCCAAAGAAGTCGATATTTGAGCAATTCCTGTTTCCATATCTCGCGCAAACAATAATTTGCACGCGCGCACGTGTAGAAACTGATGAATATTAAATTAACGCGTTTGAGAAAGCGAAATAGTCTCCCTGCATATTTTATGCGCATTTTGTGCAGCGACACGTAACCAAGAACAAGGAATTAAAAAAAGAAATTGCGGAAAGAGTTTTCTTTACAAGACTAAGGGAATCGCACAATGACTAAATTAAAAAATATGATTACTCTAAAAGTATCTAACGTAAAGAAATAATTATTCATATTCTCCATATTATCCGACATGAAACAATAGTTATCCAGAAATTGAAGCTAATCGTTAAAATTGTTAAATTATTGAAGATAAAAATGAAAATTTATATCGGTAAGATTAAAACGTGCATATTCAGCATCCGTTTATAGACATGCTGAAAAAATAATACCTACTTGAAAAGCGCGGTACCGTTTATCAAACACGCGTAAACGGTGAGAAACAACGAAATGACACGAACCGCAAGCGCCGGTAAAGATAACGATTCCCATTCCGGCAGACCGTTGAAATCGTAAAGTTCACAAGACAAACACCTCTTTACGAGCAAGTAAATATTTTATTACCTCACAAATAAACATATTAAAAAATGGTAACTTATGTGACACATGACGTTACATAAAAATGCGGTGTCCTCGCTTACGAAAAACGTATTTATGTATTTTTTAGTTCGATAAATATAGGCGCATTTTGATACAACCCCGAGATTGTGCAATGCGTACTGTCCTTAGGTATATGAACACTTAAAAGTAAGATCAATACATTTCCGCCTTTATCAAACAACCTCCCATCTAAAATATTAAAAATATATATTATGTAATCCTAGCATTTAACGCTGATGATTCCGTTTTACTTTTCCGTGCTTTTTTCAGAGATGTTATCTCTAACTAGGCACAAATTATCTCCAAAGAGATTTAAACAACCACGTTTTTAGCACGCGTGTGACACGAAACAGGCTAGCAAATAAAAACGCGATGATTCGAAAGCAAAATCGTGCGGTTCGTCAGTTTAAAAAAAGCAAACGAGCATTGGAAATTTCTCTGCTCGATATCCCGATAGGCAATTCTGTCACTTAAATATGCTACGATACTGAATTATTACGTTACGTCACTATATGAATAATAAATGACGAATGTGATTTAATGTACATATGTACAACATAAAATGCATAAATTGGAGTATCTCGATTATTTTGCAGCTGATTTTCGGACGAATACAATGAGATTTTTAATTAAATTTTAATCGCAGATGTATACTGTTAAAAACATTTTTTAAATTTATTAAATAAAAATGCCAATCTGTATTAAAATGATCGATATTACATCATATCTTAAAAAATTATTTTAGCAAGCGACTACTTTCGTTACATTTTTCCTCTATTATGAGATCTGCATTATAAGAAATCGTGCGCGAGAATGTGAATTCACGCGCTTAATTAAAGATGCCATTGTGCTGGAGTGTCTTCAAGATTAAGCACGATAAAATCCCGACTAGAAGATTACGCGATGAGAATCGCCGCACGCATGCGGAAGTGCGTGCTCATGCAGGGTACGTTCGCGCGCGTGCAGCGCAATGATGACGTAAACGGGCGTTTGATAGATGACCATAGGCGATGTCAGTGATAACAGCTGCAGGACATCGCGGGACGAATTGTCGCGGTCTTAAGAAAATGTTCGCGGCGACGTTGTTTCACTGCGAACAGGTGTTTCGAATATACTTTCGTTCCGCGGCCACCTGCGAAACATTAGTCGCTAATTATAGAGCGAATTTCACACGCGCAAGCTTCGAAATTGTCCGAAAGTATTTCGGGTGGGGCGTATGTAATTTTTCTAAGTATCTATGGAAACTGGTCGCCCGTATATTTTAACATAATGTAACTGTCATAGAATATTGTAATTTATATCGCGATAAAGCATGTATGATAAAGAGGTTGCGTTCAATCAATGATGTAATTGTGCATGCGTAATTATAACGTTATGACTAAATCGAATCGATTGCTATGAAATGACGTTGACGATATTTGCTGTCCGCATTATTTAACATTTGAACAATATAAAAAATTGTAGACAATATCAGCAGACGAACGTTGTTGTTCCTGATGCTCCGAAGCATCGACACACACATATCCGTAATCAAAAGAAAGTTAAATTCTTCTATAATTATTTCACATTCAAACACGTAACATATGATGTGACAGAATTATATGTAATCATCGTGATCAATATATTACGCCAACTTTAATCGTTTACGGTACGGAAATGTGGTAAGGTAAGTTTAATTTGGAACCATCTGTAGAAGGTTGAAACTTGTGCGAAATGCAAATTTCTCGTAAAACGTTCTAGACACTTCAAGATAATGTGCTCACAAATGCAAGTATTAGAAATATAGAGTGTATTTGGAGTCACGCAAAATTAGGTCCTAGACCAGCATCCCTATGTGAACTAGGTCATCGGCACACGCGCAGATAGGACATGCAAACAGGAGCGGCTACAGATTCCGTTGGAATTAGCGCAAGACCCGAATACGAATTTAATGAATTCTTATCATTTTTCGTATATCCAAATATCACATGTAATGTAAACACTAGCTTCTAGCAAGTTTTGCTATCAAATTCTGGTCTGAATCGATAATGATACCTTGTACAACTTAAAACTCGATTCAGTTGTTAATCATGCAATACGAACTATATTTTTGTAATATAGACATCAATTTTATTTACTTTGATTTTCGTGCAAAGTTTATATACCATACTTTTGTTGTTTCTTTCTTATTATCAAAGAAAAGAGGCTGATATTAGTAATACTTTTGTGTAGGGATTATCCAAAACATTATCAATATTGTATCAAACGTAGATATGAATAGTTGGTCTTTCATCGGGTCTGTTCGGCGACCTACGTGTCAAAATGCCATTGTACCGTTATCGGACAATACATCGCCAGTTCCGCCGTGCCTTCTCGAGCGCGTGTATTTCTCGAGCACGTCCCGCGGCTTTTTGCCAGTGGGCAAAATTGCGATAGCACACGAGGAAAGGTATTACATAAAGCTAGAAGCCCGGCTTCCATAGCGTAATCCAAGAATAAATCGTCGCCGGGCGGCGGGTCCTCTCGCGCTAAGAAGATTACTTTCGATCCGCCCCGTCTCTATGGACGACAGATGCCGTCTTTGAAAGCGCCCTTTGCTCATTTAGTCAATGTAAACGACGATAAATCGATCTGATGTAAAGAATGTGTGTTAAATACAGATGAATTAATAATGGAAGTTCAAAAAGATCATATTTGACTTTTTTATTGTAAGAAGTTTTACGATAAAATATATCGAAATAAAAAGAATAGATCTAATAAAAATAAAAATAAAAGTAAAAATTAAGTTTCCCACACAGCGGTCAAGAAATTTGATATTTTAGATAGTCCTTGTTAGGTGCAATTATAAATAGAATAAGATATTGTCAAAGTTAGGTAACTACACTTGTGAGTGGAGTACACCCTATGTCGACGAGTACGCGATAATTACATCGCGGTATCGTGCGACGCGACACCTACGGGGACACGACATTAAAGAGTTGTTCCGGCGCGGAGAGTTAGTTTATCATTAGGTGTATCATTAGGAGAACAATGACGACGTAACGCGAGCGGCGTCGCGCGTATCAAATGCCGATTGCGGCGTGTACGCGCTTGTACGTGAAAGTACAAAAAGCAATTAAAGTAGAACGTAATGTGCAGAATGAGCGAGGGATATTTCCTGATGATAAATCCTCACCATGTATACCGTTATATTACTTTTGTAATTACTGTGTTTTTGTATTACTTGTTTCTTTACTATTTTTATACATAAAGCTTTCAGTCACGAGAAACGCAGTCTTGTGAATTTTAGAGTCATTATTCTCTCTTTTAAGTGGAACTTTGTTCAGATTATTGTTATTCCTAAACTATAATAGAAAATTAGTAATAGCGAAAATATGCAACTGTGTATTTTCAAGTGCGACGTGTATAAATTAAATTATTCGCATATCAACAGCCATAACAGCCATAACAAGTTCTTTTATGAAAATATATTTCTTTAAAAGTTTAACTTGAATTGAATCTAATATCGAAGTATTAAAATTCCTTTATGATCGGTAGATATTCGCTAAAGGGCTAAAGTAAAATTTTTCTACGATCAATCGATGGAGAGGTCAGCATACTCTTTCGAGGGAGAGAAAGGAAAGGATGGACGGAGAGCCAGACAAGTAATAAAAAACTGTTTCGATCGGCAAGAGAGTGACCGATGCTGGCCGACTACAAGGAAATGGGCGGTCATGAACACGTTTCCGAGCCACTCAATGGGACGGCAACGTGTTGCCACAATAGAAACTTTTTGCAATAACATGTTTCCGATACAATAAATACCAAAGCCGTACATGCATACTTTACGGTGAGTGGTCAATATTGTTCGAGAAGTTTCGGACAAAACGAACGCAGGTATCGCAACTCAGGATGCATTTTACAAAGAAAAAGGTTATTGGCGTTCTTAAACATTAAGATAATTAAACATAATTAAAATTGGATTCCCATTTTGCGTATTTCGGTGAGTAAAATTTAAACTAGGAATAAACTTTTGTCTGTATCACATGAAAGTGATTTGTAAGCTTAATTGAACTTTCGTTACTTTGTGTGCCTTGTGAATGCGAAAAGTTTTATTTCATCACAACCCTGCGAAGCTACGTTTACCACGCATCGATTATATGATAATATGAAATCGTTGAGCGTCAATGCGTAAACAATAGCACACGAGCGGATTGCCTGAACCACAGCTTTCTACGTAATTATGGAAAGCAGATGCTATTTATTCTTTATCGTGACACATTTCGATGCACACGCCATGACGCTTTGATACCTTCGCCATGGGAGACATCCGTTATTCTGTTTTATAACAGATTACCCGTTACGCGTTTTTAGGCGTGCGTGCTCAATTCAATTGCGCTTTGCTCCAATTTATTCGTTAATTTTAATATTATCGTAATAATCTGCAGCTAAAATTAAAATTAACGGATAAATTATATAAAAAGAAAAAATTGTTAAACCGTTTTCCAATAAAACGTTATGGAGCATCATCCGTTAACTTTAAACTGCTTTTGAATTATATTATTGACTTGAATGATACCTATTTCAATTATTGCAAAAATAGCAGATGTCTTGTACATCGAAGATACACAAGAAGTGTCTTAAAGTTTATGGTTTGGTCGTTTAGTGGATAAATTATATCGTAGCGAGACAATATGAGGCACTCAATAACGATTAAACTAATAAAATATAACAAAAAATAATTTAAAAAAAAAAACCAAACTATTCTTTATAGTATATTACAGTTCCATGCAAGTCCACGATTCGTTTTTTTTTTCTTTTCGAAATTGAGTCATTTGTGCTAACGTAACGTACTTATTGAATTTTTGATGACATTTAATGAGCTTTTAACACATGTGCCTCGACATTGCCTCAGACGGTATAGCGACATGCCACCGCGATAGTTGAGATATGAAACGCTCGATAATCGCGCGCGCTGGTATTCCAGAGATCGAACGACGCGACACGCATGCGACGGAAACAGAAGTTTCGTTCGACTTGAAAACTTGCACCCTTTGTTTGCAATGTGTATGCGATCCTCACGCGTTGAACGTAGACAAGCAAATATCCTCTCGATTAATATTCACACCCAATTAAGATCTATTCTAGAATTTACTTCTCGAGCGAGAAATTTTTTCACGAATAGCAGTCTGCATTGGCATTTCTCGCGTCTACTCGTTCGACTATATTAAATGCATCGGATGCGTCACGATTCACGTTTCAGACGATAAAAAACGGCATCGATTTCGCCGCCTAACATCCACACACGCGATGGAGCACCGATCTTTAACGAGGGATACGATGTCGCGAACACGTTCATGTTTAATTTTCTCTGGATTTTAATGTTTTATACTTGACAGCAGAACCCTCACGGCGTATACCGGGGTATGCCGGTAAACCGAATCTTAACGTTAAAAGGTAAAAATTTGGAGATTCGGAAATCGCGTGCCACGTTCATTGAGCATTTGAGCAAATCGCGTAAAGAGGAAATTAACAAATATGGATACACAGCCCGCGGATCGATCCCGGAGCGAATCAGCACGGTGTGACGGGGTCGGGAAAGCCGCTCCCAAAAGGGAGGAGGATCTTCCTTCCTCTCGTTCGAGAAGTGGCGATGGACGAAAATGCAGGATTTTAAAAGCAAGCACCGTGCACCGGTTGAAATACTTGAAATACGCGGAGGAAGAAAGAGAGCGAAATGGGGGGGAGAGAAAGAGACGAAAATAGAGAGCGGGGGCAGAAAACCTCCTCGAAGCCAAATCGAGAGAGGAGGAGAGACGAACGGAGAGAGAGAGAGAGAAAGAGAAGAGCAAGAAAAGCCAAGTGACTCCTCGCGGCAAACTCGACTGGTTACCCCTCCCTCGTCTCTCGCCCTGTTTTTTTGGACACTTAGGACATCGTGCACTCACCTACGCACACGCAACTCTCTCGCATGCTACCCACATATGTATGTATACACAGTATATACACACACACACACACGTATAGAAACGTTACACGCGAGTTCCCCCCCCCCTCTCTCTCTTTCTCCTTTTCTCTCGCCATCCTTTCGTACTCCGAATACTCCGGATAATAAATACATACTTACGTGTCGAGATGCATACATGCGAGAGCTAAGCCTCGGCGACGACGTTGGCGGCTACGAGGACGCACGAGGACCAAGGCGGCGACGGCGGCGATCGACGATAGCGGTAGGAATCGTCGTGATGGTCGTGGCGGTGGTAGGTGGTAGCGGTCGTAACGGTGTACGGTAGTAGCGGCGATGTCGATTGTCGCGGATACCCTGAGAGATGTCCGCGAACACGGCAGCGGCACCGACGGCACCGACGGCTTAGACTTCCGTCGGCGCGGGCGACGACTCGCGGACGACGGCGACAGTGACGGCAAGACTTCGCCGACGGGCACGAGAGAGACGTCCAGAACACGGCGTTCGCGGGTTGCCTCCTCGGTGGCCGTACATCGGCGGAGATGGTGGAGTCGTCGCGGACTCGTGGAGTCTCGACGGGGGCGGGGGTGCGCGCGCGCGTGCGAGAACGCTCACGGTCGTTCGGTGTGTGTCTGTCCCTCTCTCGCTCTCTCGGACGAGCGTCGTTAGCTCTCACTCGCGCACCTACCAGCTTCGTTTCTTACTTCCTTTCTTTCTTCTCGCGGTTTCACCTCTTCCGATCGCCGTTTCTTTCACTTGGCCGTGTGTCTCTCTGCCCGTCTCTTTCTCTCGCGCGCGTTCGCCGCGCTCTCCTGCCTGTCCGTCAGTAACCTAGAAAGCGGCCGCGGCGGCCATTCAGGATTACGGGACCTCCGTCCGTCCGTCCGTCCACCTCTTGCTCGCCTCTCGTCGAAATCAAATGACGGGGCTCTCTTCCTCTCTCTCCCTCTCCCTCTCTCGTCTTCAGTCCTTCTCTCTCTACCCAGCGAAATTTCGCACACGATTTCTCCACGTTCCGCCCGCGTCCGAGGTCGGAGTTGTCGACGCGAAGATGAATAGATGATGCTGCTGTGCTCACGCCGCGAGCGCATGCACGTTTCGTTCGCCCATTACGGCACGCTCGCTCGTGCTCTCCTCGCGTTGCACGACGACGAATCGACTCCGAGCGGGCGTAGGCTACGACTACGACGAGATTCTTCCACGCGGACGGCGCGGCGGACGGACACGACACGCTCGCGGACTCGCGACCAGCGACGCTCGGAGCAGTCGGAGCTGTACGCGATACCGACCAACCGACCGGCGCGCGATCGCCACACCACACGACCACACGACCACACCGCTCTACTATCGACACTGTGCAGTGTGCTCCTCCTTTCTTCTCTCCTTCTCTGTCCCTCTTTCTCTCACGGCGCGCACACTGTTGACTGTACTGCTGTACTCACTCTAGTCACTCTGCTCACTAGTCACTGGGCGACGGGCGTACGATCGCGATCGCACAGCCACGCACAGCGGGCACAGCGGCGGTGCGGCAGATCGGCGGGGAGCAACGAGGAGCGAGCCGAGCGACCGAACAGGGTGAACCGTGCGAGCGCGTGAGCTGCGAGCTCCCCTGCTCCTTTGGTTGGGTCGTTGGGTGTGCTCGAACTCGAAAGGCGGCGAGCCGCGGTTAAGCGGCAACGACGGCCACAGCGACGACAGCGACGATTCCGACCACGACCACGACGGCACCGACCAACGACAAACGCGCGACCGTGACGGCGCGGCGGCGTTGCCCTTACGTCTTACGTGCCGTGTCGCGCGACACAACCGCGAATCGCGAATCGCGACGTGCGCGCGGCTCGGTCCCCAGTCCTCGACGCTCAGGGATATTCGCCCATTTGTGACAACGTTCCCGCGTACTCCGAACTCCGAGATGCCCCGCGTTAACGACCGACCGTCCCCCACCTATCGCCACGCACACGCACCACGCACGGACGCACGGCACTTGGATTTTTCAAGATGGCGGCGCGCTCCGCCAAGCGCCGCCATCAGTCATCCAGCGATCCAGCTGGCCGCGCGTCATTTAAATTCGACGCCGTCGCGTCGTTCACCTCGAGCTCGAGTTGTCGTCTAGCTGTCTAGCGGCTGGCGGCGTTATTGATTCGTTTTACATTTGAAAATAAACGAAAGTTGAAAAGGGAATAACCTGACTTAAAATACCTAGGGTTATATTACTCCGCATGAATATTTATTTTTCAAATACGATATATAAGATTACGTACTAAACCTTGCGAAGAATTTTATTTCGCACAAGTAGAAACTTATCTATCAACAAACATTTAATTAAGTTGCAAAGTACTTTTGCAACAGCTCCTCATATATATCTTTATCGCTTTCCAGAAATAAGCAAAAGATGATTCTATCCACCTGAAAAATAATAAAAATTTCATGTGCTTTATTTTTGGTCGTAAAATAACACGTTGTTGAATATATATGCAGTCTTACAGCATCTTTATTATCGAGAAGAAACTTCTTAACTGTCGATAAAGCCACTTTGGCCGCTGGTCTTTGCGGATATCCGTAAATTCCAGTAGATATGCATGGAAATGCGACAGTACGCAGATGATTTTCTTTAACCAGAATCAGACTATTCTCGTAACATTCTTTCAATTTATCCGGCTTTTCACCTTGCGGACCGACAGTATGGATAATATCTGAAACAAAGTTATTTAAACGTTATGTGTTTAATAAGTTATATAAATTGTGTTGAGTTGAGCTCTTGCACGTGTGTATTGTGTATTACTCACATTTAGCTGGCAGCATATAACCTCCCGAGATTTTAGCTTCGCCAACTCTACATCCTCCCAACGTTGCGCATTCTTTCCTTAAATTTGGTCCTGCTGCTCGGTGAATAGCTCCGTCGACTGAAATATATACAAATTTATTATTTGATATAGAAATATTTTATATCTCTCAAGCATACAAAATGTTCTAATGGGAATATCTTGTACCTCCACCACCTCCCAAAAGACTCGAATTAGCAGCATTGACAATCACGTCTATCTCGAGCGACGTTATGTCTCCTTGCCACATCGATACTTTCTTAGCCACAGCCTCGTCGACTTTTTCAACTTTTTCAACAGTTTTGGCGATATTGGATTTGTTTTTGTCCCAATACTCTGACCATGTGGGAATCTGATCAAGAGTCGTTACCTTTGCCTTGTAAAAGTTCCTCTTTTCCTCTGGCGACATGGTCAAGAATTTTTCTATTTACAGAAATAACGGAAAAATATTAAGATACTCTACAGCTTGGATTATTGTTTTCTATTTGATTGATCAGTCATTGGAACTATTGGAAGCGATTCCTTACGTTTCTCGTCTTCGAACGACATCTTTCCTTCGGACTCGATGGAAGCGGCCGAACTGCCCCTCACTCCTCTCGGCAAGAAATTCTCAAGGACACGAGCGCGTCTAAGCCTAAAGGAGCAACTAACAACGGTCGCCTAGAAACCAAAAGCAGCGTTCTCGCAACTCTCGGAAGTCACGCGAGTTCTCTCTCTCTCTCATCAGTTCAGATATGCTCTTCTGCCTTACTTTCAGCGTCAGCATATTCCACGGCGCGAGAATCACTCCGAACTCCGAGAGATCATCCTGTCAATCATCAACGTCGCGTTCCCATCCCACGAACGACCATGCAAGCGATGCGAGCCGTGCAGATTGCAGATTGCAGGGTCGTCGCTTGCCGTATATCATATATCTCGGGTGAATCGTTACGTTACGAAAATAACTCCGCTTTGGCCTCTGCTCGGGATCACTCGCGATTGCGATGACGTGCGATGACGAGCGATTCCAGTTTCCAGTTCCAGTCAATGTTGTTAACGCCGGACGCCGGTTTTTTCGCGCATGCGCGTCAAATGCGGCTTCAGTTTAGTAGTAAAAGCTAGTTCATTAATCAGTCATTAATAGCTCGTTCAAAATTTTCTAAATATTTTTGAAAATGTTTCTATATTTTTCAATTGTTTGAAAGGCCGTCTACAACAGGTGTAGTAAGCTTTGATCCGTAAGAAGAGCTTTGACCAATCACAGTCGATTATTATTCTCCTCACATTTGACTGTGTGATTAGTCAGTCAATTACGGCTCAAAAGCTTAAAAACTACACTCTTCTTTTCAGCTGAGGTTGCACGATTCATCTTTCTTTCTTTTTCTTTTCATGTTGGAGAGAAAAAGAAAAAAGATGAACCGTGCAACCAAACAAGTTCAGCTGTTCAGCTGAAAAGAACAGAACAGACCTATTACTATTATTAGTTCTCTCGATCGGCGATAGGACTGCTGTCGCCATCTGGCAATTTCAACAGGCTTTTCGTTCAGTTCGTGCTGCATTTTCCATGGGTATATAGGGTGTCATCTGGAAGCAACGTCCTACAACGTTGAGAATTTTTTGCACAAGGGTAATTACTTGATGGTAAATGTCTTCCGTAATGGGAAGATTGGTAGAAAATTTGTCGTGAGCGTTAAAATTTTCCAGAACTCTAATCTATTATAGAACCCCGAGAGTAACGAGAAAGCGTAGAAAAATGAAACTAAAGAGTATTGACTTTTGTGTAAGTATATTAAGCAATTTCCAGGTAGCAGAGTGACGTCAAGTGACATATAATAACGTCTTAATGACGTCTCTGACGTCAATAAAATGTCATTAAAACGTCTTTAGACGTCATCCTGCTACCTGGGTTCTTTCCTCTTTAGGGGAGGCACCTCTAATGACCTTGTCTTTTTCATATACATATAAGTAGATCATCCTTCTAAGTAACCTAAAGATTTCAACCGTCGCTCGTTATTCATTAAAAAAGCTGTTAACGAAATAAGTTTGAAAAATATAATATTGAGTTATTCTCAGTATTGAAAGACATAATTAAATGATTAATACATGTATGTGAAAATAATACATGATGCATGTATAAGCGAGGACCCTCCCTCCCCCCTGCATTCTTACTCTAAAAAAAACCCAAACCCAACTTGTGTATTACTGTGGGACAGAGGACAGAGTTATACATACATACATATGTATATCTACCTTTTTAGTGACCCTTATACGAAAGTTATTTCTTAACATAAAATGGTTCCACATATGGGTTTCCAATTTAATTTCTACGCGAACCGTACAATAATAAACCTTGTTGTAAAAAATATATTTACCACGTCTTTATAACAAGGTCCATCATTGTATAATATATATATAAATACCTTCTTAAATGTACATTCGAAAATTACGTTCTATTCATTAAATATATTTGATTAATAACTTTTTGTCTTTTTAGTAAACAACGAGCGACAGTTAAAACCTTTTGAAGATTACTGAGAGGATGACTTTTGTAATATATGTGACAAGGACCATTAGAATCGTTAGATATCCGTCCACATATAACTTGTACTTGTACAGAGATCGATGAGAAAAGTGGGAGAAAGTCGATAGAGTGAAGAACCGTTAGAATAAAATAAATAGACGGTCAACGACTGTTTGTGACAACAGATCGATATCAGTCGCAATAATGAACCATGGCAAGTTTCGGCTCACGTTACCAGCATTCGCTAGAAATACAGACCATCAGTGTAACGTATGTACATTATATATATCACGTAAAATTATGCGGTCTAATTATGCATCGATTGACGTGAACGATATATGTAGATAATTTTACTGCGGTTTATATATGAATCAAGCTGGAATGAATCGAGATTTGCGTGGGCGTACTCATTCGTGGGCGTTTATACGAAAATATGCCTTCAGCACAGAGACATTAACCCATCCCATTTGATATATCGTTCTCGCTCTTGGCGCAGTCACGTAAATGCCATAGTTTTGTGCTTCGTAACTAAACCGGTTGCACTTACTTCCACTCTTCAACACAAAATCCCAAGATAAATCTCGGGATAAATTTTCCACGAAAAAGGGCGAAAGGTTTCTGCGGGAAATTTGCTCTACTTTAAGATCGAGTTTACAATTGCAAGGGTTGCATGTAAAAATGTAGCTTAGTTATGTATTTCACGCATTTTTTCTCAAATTATTGAAAATATCTAGTTTATTTCAATGTTTTTTTGAATATTTCTTTGCATATTATACGTATAACTTTTACGTGCACAATTTTATAAATGTTGCCTATAGGTTTTGTTATGTTTTATTGCCCTATTTTACATTTTGCCCTAAACTTTAAAATATACTATTTTGCTATTTCTTTATTAAGTGAGGCTTATAATATATAATATACAGCGCAAACAAAATATTATAAGAGAAAGAAAATCCATCGCGTAATTACGTTGGACATCTGAATTTCTGAAATTACGCTGACAGATTACAGATTCAATTCATTGCATTGGCAATATTGGCATTACGCTGTGCGTAATAATTTCGTGAATCTTAATGCTCTTATAGGAGCCCTTAAAATATATATTCTGTAGAAGCCGCGCGTTTATCCAGTTTGAGGAGAGATTGACGGTTCGACGGTATATTTCCAACTTTCGAATAACGAGCCGCCCACGTCGGGTCACCGAAATATGACCTCTGCGATCCCGCATATGTATTCGTCTGTATAGTAAGACTTATAGTTGCACCACTACACCGCGCCGCGCCTGTGCTGTGTGCTGCATCACGTATCTTCGCCCGTAGCCCGTAGCGAGAATGAAAAAGTGACGGAAAGGAAGTTCTTGTCAGAGCTTGTGTGTGCTACTTGCACACGAGTTATTATATATGATACCCGGTGTGTTTATGATTAAAAAAGTTTTGAAATATATTAAGAAATAAACTACACGAGATTACGGCGGGTCTTACTTCTCAGCGGGGAAACTTGTGTGTGCGAATAAAAAAAAAATAGAAACCTAAGGTAATCTTTATTTCTTCGCCTTCGTCAGTAATAATTAACAAAGAAGATGGTTTAATTCGACCCGACTGGTCATTTATTAATATAATATTCAAGGATATCCAACATTTCGACTATGATTTGTGGTCCTTTATCAAGTCCTTGAAAAGATAGAAAGATAAAAGTGTCATTCTTCAAAAACTCCTTGAACTTTTCTCGGTTAACTTCCTTAATCTTTTCTGATTGTGAGAAGATAAGTACGCGTCTTTTGTTAGATCTCTTTCATTAATAACGAGCATACGCGAGTATGAAAATTGTTGGACTGAAGCAGATATTGTACATTCTCGATTTATATCTAATATATATATATATATATCTTCAAGTAAAATTTGTTGTCGATGTCGATGCCGATGTATGGCAAAACGAGGGAGCTAATTATAATAAAGTAACGACTTTAATTTCTATTCGCAAAAGGAGTCGGGAAAGCTATCGAGTAATTTTTTTTGGAATATGTCGAAGGAAGAAAAATTGCGAGTTTCTTAATTTTGCTTCGTTTTTATATTTATGCTTGCGCGAAGTATATCACAGTCTCGGCTAAATTCAATGTAGATTCGATGCACGTTTGATGTGAATGAACAGTCTCTGACAACGAGACGGCTGATATCGGCGCCGACGCCGACGCCGACGTCGACGGCGACGTCGACGTCGACGTCATCGGCGGGGAAGCGGCGGCGGTGGTGGCACCGGTGGCCGGAGTAGTGCTTTTTCCACCGGGTTGTGCAGAACGGCAGCCGCGTAGTAGCGCATGCTGAAAACCGCCCCGCTATCGATCCGTCCACGGTCCCGAGCTTTCTCTCGCTTCTCCTCACAAGCCTCGCGAACGTCGCCACCGAGCAACCGTCCTGTTGCCGAGCATACGTATCGGGCGCGATTTTATATATATTTCCGCGTAACAACATATCCTTCCTCGTTCTTCCGTCTAATTTGATTGGCACGTAACGAGTGCCCTAGGAAGTAGGATCAACAGCGGCAGCGTTATGGCACGTCGGGGCGAACACTGCAGGGCGATTTTCCTACTGTGTGAGTTTTCCTGTGTGACATCTTTCTGCTGAGGAAAAGAGTGCTCCGATACGCGTTTCCGTTATTATCCATTCCTCGCTTCCGCGAGAAGCGAGTCGTGCCATTTAATTCTTGTATACGTTGTGATCACGGGAATTGCGTCAAGTATGATTACCGAACCGCGCCATTTAATTCTTATGTTAGATCCGTTGGTGACGTTATCATTCGAATGGAAAAAGTTCTACTAACAATAAGATGATTGCGTGAGCGAGTCTTCTCACGATTACTCGAGTATTCTGAGTATATAAAGAGAAAAGCAGAGTAAGATATGTATATATAGGAAGTGATAAAGGATATTATGTACAGGATTATTTCTTGATACACATAGTATGTCAAAGGTTTATAGTGGCAAATGTCAATAACGATAAGTGAGAAAGCTCGTCGAAACTGTGTTTTACGTCATTTACTTATCGCGGAAAAGAATCATAAAAATTGGTCGTGTGCTTTTATCTATGTATCGATATATACTTGACTTTAATTAGAATTTTTACAATGAATAGTTTTTCGGATATTATTTTCTTGATATTTCAATCCTGTAATTACGTTGCTTCAAATATATGAATGTGTGTGTGTGTATGTGTGAGGAAGATGACAAATGACGTGACTTTGACGTGATAAATGTCATTTTAATAAAATCTCAAGAGTGATGTAAAACTTTTAGATAAATGATGTGTGTGAGCGGGGCTCTTCTTTACAATCAAAGATACAAATATAACTTCTATCTTGTATTTTCTTAAGTCTTAAGGCATACTTTTTAAATTTTACACGCGTTTAATATTCACCCTAATTTCTCCTTAAACCTAACTTCCGTAATTTAAAGGGAACGCGAGGAAACTGTCTTCCAAGCAAGGGACAACACGGACGTTGTAAATTAGATAATGGACTTTTCATAAAAGTTTTTTTTTAATTTTTCTAATTTGCTTTTAAACTTGACAAAACTACTGTGTGTATGGTGATATCGCGACATTCCTTTTTATAAAAATAATTTTTGGCAGGGTGTGTCACGGGCATAGCGTTTAGTATCCCCCTTCCTTCGCCGATGCCGCGACAAGTGGACGAGCAACGTTATACCACACGGAGAATGTCGAAAATCTTCCTGGAATATCCTACTCCGAAGACGAGATTGCCCTTGGTAAACAAATTTTATTCGATATTTCCACTCTTTATTCATTCATATTACATTCTCTCTCTCTCTCTCTCTTTCTCTCTCTCTCTCTCTCTCTCTGTTTTTTCACAATACTACAGCTAAACTTTTTAAAATTTTATTGCCGTATTAAATGGCTGTTCGAAAGCTCTCTGAATTCCTTTTCTGGATTCAATTATAATTTCGAATAAACGTGTACACTACTTTTTTTCAGCGACCAATACGCACTTTTAGAAATACAGCGATTTATATGCCTATACGCAGGAGTAATTATTTAAATGGATTCGTGGAACGTTACGCTAATACAGTTGAAGGGGAAAAAACACCACATTGGATCGTGTATATCCGTACATATACGTCTACATGCTAATGTCCTTACAGTAGTGGGCGGCGACCGCTCCTACATACGCAAGCTGCATTACTAAATCTGCGCGTAATCGTATTACCGCTTATTACGGAGGCCTATTTAACCTAAGGTTTAAATCCGATAATTAACGCCCCCCGAGAAAGCTTCGAACATTATTCTTCGATTATATGATACGGCGCAATTATGTGTGTCCCCGTTTTCAGAAAAGTTTGAAAATCTCCACCGCAGTAAGGACCTATGCTTTTTTCAAGGCTGACCTTACGTCGGTCGGATACAATGGCGGTTTTACGCCATCGCTATAACGTATGATAATGCGTGGAATTCATAAAGGAGCGCTGTGTTATACGTAAAGCAATCTTATCAAAACTTTCATACAACTCTTGGCCAGACCTTGACTTTATTTCTGCTACCCCTTAATCCACTCTTATATTTTAATCTCCACATTTGACGCTAATCGTAACTTACACGTACAAAAAAGGCTGCAGTGATAAAATTAAAATTGAAACAAGAGAAGGCTAATTTTCTATTTATTATGATAACATCATAGCTAATATTTGTCAAACAAAATCTTTTTAAAATATAACTTTAGAGACGTACTTAATATTTACAATTTTTTGTATCAGTCTTCATAAATTATCGCCATCAGATTAGCTCGATTCTCTCCAGCTGTAAAGTGTCAAGAAGGAAACGAAATCGTTTCGATCGAGCATGATTCCTCATACTGTTTATCATTTCCGCTGAACGTAGGTAGCCTGTTGCTGCTTGCAAATATTTCGTTGAACTATACGCGTTGTGAAATTTACATTTCATCGCTGTTGCATGATAGTCATATAACTTCCTAGCAGTAAATGCCACTAGCGCTGTTATGACCTCTAAACGAAGATTTTACTAATGCGACATTTCGCAATGTGACAATTAAAATGAGGGTAAAGAAATGCTTATTTTTAAAGAGATTTATGTATTTTATATATATAAAATATATATATATAATATATATATAAAATATATAAATCTCTCTCTCTCTCTCTCTCTCTCTCTCTCTCTCTCTTTCTCTCTCTCTATTTATATATATATATATATATAGATTTTTTTCTATATATTATCAAATTTTACATATATTAATTAAAATATTTATTGTTGGAATGAAACATTATTATATTAAATATATATTATTGTTGCAATTAAAAACTTGTTTTTTTCCATAAAATAAATTTTTGTTAAGAAAGAATTAGCTCTCTTCTTGATTAAAGAATGCAGAGATAAAACATAGTTAGCAGAAGACATTATACCATATAGTACTACAAAATTACAGATGTGTTAGTGCATTTAGATACGTTAAAGTATTAGACAACTGATGAAATTTTAAATATATCAATAACTTGTTTGTGTGTTCAGACTTCCATTAATATCTTCTTATATGTATAAAGTGTTATGATGTCAGACTCACTTGACTATTAAACCGTGAAATTATGATATAAAGTTCTGAGGCATTCTCAAATAATTTCTCACCATCGTGAAAAATGTTATAATTGTTTATTAATGGGACCCAGTAGCAGAGTGACGTCAAATGACGTATTAATTCTGAAGTTAACTCTCAATGTTGGGAAGATGAAAAGTCGTTAAGCTTTGCAAATTCCGTTTGCTAAGTTTAAACTTAATAAATTTTATAACTTTATTAAATTCTGTGTTTTTTTTTTCTGAGTTTCCACACGCTTGTGCGCTTAGACTCAAAACATATTTACAGTGGATTTGTTGACCTCTTTGGCGTTAAGCTTTTATAACATCCGATAGCTGCTTTTACTGCACTCCTTGACATTTCGATGGTATTATGTGACGTCATCGTGCAAAGACTTCGCGGCATTCTAGTGGAAACTTTTACTATTGCCACCCGCATCGGCTTATGTTCCTTCTTATGCTTTGTAATTGCAAATTTATACATATTGTAACGTTGACTTATGTTACCTGTTTCTATATTAATGATTCTATATTAATGATTCGTTACACATAGAGTTGTTATTGCAACAAAAAATTGTTATTGCAAAACTCGTACATTTATGTTACAATAACAGACGACCTTCTACAGAAGGTCATAAGCTTTTGAGCGGAAGTTACCTTTCTAGAATATAACAACAAACTATAAATGAAAATTTTATTGAGAGAGAAAGAGAGAGCAATTTTTTAGATAATAAAAATTCTACCGAACAATTTTTATTAATAATTTTTCATGAGTCAATATGTACAGCTTTATTGTTTTATTTTATAAGTAAATATAATTTCTTTTTTAATAATATTATATTGTAATCTTCTTTTTTAGCCGATAGTCAATTCTGAACTCAAAACAACCACGATCGTGCCCTCAACCACATCGACCACACACAAATCGTTTTCCACCGAAGAACCCTTGTATCGGCTGGATGGAAGCAACGGACAAGCTTGCATTCTTCTTCAAGTAGATGCACTCATCACTGTTAAATATCGCACAAAACTCGGCGAGGATCAAGTAAGAAATGCATATGAATTAAATTCCGAAAGAAACAGGAAATCTTGGATCAATGAGCACAACGACGGATAATTATATAATTGATATTGATATCTCTAGGAAGCGGATATCTACGTACCTAACGATGCAATTGTGACCGGAAATTGTGATAACGAAAACACGGTGACAATGTCATTGAAATGGGAAGCCTTCGTACTATCTTGGAGCTTCGCTAAGGTAATCTTTTATATATAACATCGTGTAGTCTATATATTTCCACAGTTGTGTCGTGAGATAAATTCTTGCGCCGGTCAAGAGGCAATTATACGAAAGATAAATCATTTTAATTGCCAGACACGGTACTGCTTTTTGTGAAAATCGATACGTGACCCTTTTACCGAGATATAGTTCATTTGATTTTCACCTTCATATCGCTGATTGCGTGTTAGAAACTATCACGAGATAATGTCTCGAATTAACTCCACGAATTAACATCTCGGTTCGAGTAATTACCACATGTGGGATAAAAATAGTAGAAATTTCATTAAAAATGATATCCTAGAACAAAACGCAGGTATCGATTGATGAGATATTACTTATACATATACCAAAATTATATTTAGGAGTATGTCTTGCTATATTGTATTTGATCTCTTAGCACAATCCTAGTAATCTTGATTTTTATATGAAGGAATGATAAACCTTGTCAGATTTCCTCCCTATGCTTAACGAGACATACGATTTTATTTTCCAGACACCAGGTGGTGAACGCTGGTATGTCGAGAAAATCGAACTGACCTATAACTCCAGTGACAAACACTTTGAACATATTGCTCAGCCAAGTAAGTGTCAATCTTATTAGTTTTTGCACAATTTTGCTATTTCGTGTGAAATGTTTTTGCATTTAAGAAAATGCAATAGTATTAAGTCACGTTATTTTTAATAGCTAATAACTATCAACTTTGTACTAAAAATAAATTAAGCTATTGAATACAGTTTATTGTAAATTAAAAACTATTAGATACACTTGACATACATTTTCGAGAGAAATAATATATTGTTAATTATAAAAGTCAAATTGATTATTTTATTAATATTTTAGACAAGACTATTCGACTGAGTACCGGCCAGAAACATAGCTCCATGCTGTTTCCCACACCGGTCGGAAAATCGTACGCTTGTTCCGAAGAAACCGAGATTTCGCTCACCGACGGCAAAAATCATGCCAGCGTACTTTTGAGGTATCCCAACATATTATCGATTTAATTTTAGCAACCAAAGTTGTGTTTGTTATAAACAGTAAATCAGACATAATGCAAAAGTTCTAATTTAGCTAAAGTACATTTAATTTTACTTCATATTTGAACCTAAAAATAGATTTATATGAAAGTCAAACCAATATCGAAAGTGACTTTTCTATTCTTTTTCAAATCAAATGGCCACATTTTGTTCAATGTGGAACTTTGTTACAAGTTAATAATATATATAGCTACATAATACGATTTAGTGTTAGGCAAATTCTTATTCTTGTAAACTGCGTAAATAGAGAATATTAGATTGTCATGAAAATGAAAAATTTCAGAGACATGAAGCTGCAACCGTTCAAGTTCAAGAACAACGAGTTTGCTGCCGAATTTTCGTGCACCTCGCTAAGCGCGCGGGCCAACAGAGACGAGACTGCGCCAGTTGCAGTTGGCTCCACGTTGGCCGCTGCGGTTCTCTTAACAATCACCGGCTATGCGGCCTACCGATATTTCAAAGTGAAGAAGGTTCAGTACGACACGATGGAGTAAAAAATACCCGGGGATCCCACTGTCACGTCGATGCCAAAGAAGCACGTATCGCCAAAAATTGACGCCGTTCGCGAGTGAGCGACACATAATTTTTCTCAACACTACGCGCTAGTCGTTCCTGGAAAAGAATCAGGTGTGTTTCTTTCTGAAATTTTACTTTTTGGATATTTCTTTTTTGTTAGACATGAACATAGCATATCGACACATATCGACGTATCTTGTAATTATCACGGAAAGAATCCGCGATGATCTCCGAAGATACCTAATAAATGAGTCGATTAATGATTAAATTATAAAGTCCGGCTTAGAGCGGACTCCGCGAAACAAAATATCGCGCATAGAAATCTTCTAGATAGACATATCTGAATACATATCCAGTATACCCTACCGTAAACATTAAAAGATATTTTAAAATAGTTTTTTTATTACTTAAAAAAAATATCAGCCTGAATCTATATGTTATAAAAGTAATATTGATTTTTATTAATTAGCATTATAATTTATCTTATTTCAACAAAGTTTTATCGTCATTTAATTTAATTATCTTACAGATGTCAAATAATAATTATACTTCAAAATTATTTTAAAAGAAATCTTTGTTTTATATTTTCTCTTTATAATATGGATTATTTGTCTTCAAAATTAGAAAAAAGTTTTATAATTAAAACAGTCAATCGCGTATTAATGCATAATTATATACATACGGAATTAGATATCATCGACTCATGTGGTATTATAAAAGTGTTGATAAATGATGTAATGAAATTTTCATTACATACTAGTATATGCGCGACATATTTGTCAATCGTATCGAATGTCAACATATTCGCTTGAGATTAAAAAAAATGACATTCGTAATCGCAAACTCGGATGGTTGTATCAATAGGCTTTCCAATTTGTAGATTTTGATCTACACATCGTCATATTTATATGAGCATTGAAGAAAAGTACTTTGAAATCTTGTTAATCGCGTACATATTTTATCATTACGATAGTTTTGTTGATTACAAGTTCTTTAAATTTCGTATAATTTTCTAGAATACACAAAAAATATATATTTTAATCTCCCGCGAAATACTTGCAATATACAATTAAGATAATTGAATTGTTTCTCTCGGCGTAACTCTTACAATATAATGTATCTTTATTCTTCATGAACATTATTATATGTATATAGGAGTAACAACTATATACATATAGTAATAATAAATATAATACATATAATGATAATTTGGTTAATTCATATAAAGAAATCGAAATAAAACTTCGACATTCGGAGACGTGAGAAGGTCCTTTTCGGCAGCTAACAATGTTAGATAGACGGGTATATTATAATTAGATTATAATTAATGAGAATGTATTAAAACTGTTAATACATTTCAATGTAACGCCTTAATTATCTTGTACATAGCGATCTATAATTTACGGATTTTTTCCCATTTTTTACACCAGTTGTACTCTATATTTAATTATGCTTTACTCTTTATAACGTAGTTTCGTAAGTTTACCGGTTTACAAGTTTTAGCAAATCTAAGATATTTAACTGTAAATATGAAATTTAATTAGTTGATCATTTTCTTTGTTGTTGTTTGTGTCTTAAGTGGAGATGGATCTGAACTAGGTTACAATTTGATCTTAAACATTATTCGCTTGACTTTACATAATACAAAGTAAGAAATTGTGTATGGATATGTGTGGATATAAATACGCACACGCACACACACACACACATGTACATATACATATACTTGCTGTATATGTTTGTCAAATCTTCTTCGGAATATTTATATGAATATGTCAATTTAAGAAATATAATAAACTTTGTAATAAGAGAGTGGTATTACGAAAACGCCCATAAAAATATTTTTATTTGACTTATTACCTTTGTCGGTGCATGCGCGCACAAACACATACAATAAATATACTGTATAAATATGTGAGCGCTGAAACCACGATTATGTATTATGAATGAAACGTTTACTTTATAAACAAAAATAATTTAAAACTTTTTTCTTACTCATACGCAATCTTCTTTTGATCTCTTCTCGCGCAGGACTTTTTCTGTTCTTGTATTCTATTTTTATATTGGATTTTTCCAAGTATCTGGATCTGTAAAGTTTCGCAAACGTGCATTCATTAGGAAACTATGAATAATTTATTTTGATGATATCCTGGCGTATAAAACTCCAAGTTACTGTAATTTTATATTTATTCAAATTGTGCGGTGTTAAATAGTTATGATATTGCGAGCTTTTCAATCATTTATATAAGATATGATGGGTGCAATGATTATGATGATAAAAGACAGTTTATTTATACATTGAAAATAGCTGATCGCTGGCGATAGCGCACGATGAATAATATAATTATTAGCAAGTTAACATATCTAAATGTAAAACGTATGCGTCCGCGCGTGCATGGATTAAAAATTATATTACATAATTATGCGCTAAATATATTTACGCGCAGATTACATCTATGTCGTATAGATATATATATATGTATAGTACGTACATGAAGAAAAACCTACGTTATCGATATATGCATAACATATAAACCTCTGTCTTCCAAGTGCATATTAAAGTTACTTCGTATGTAAATATATTACGGATATCGTATGTCGTATTTCCAAGATTTGTCAATCGTCGATTCGTGAATGTAGCCGGCAGCGTTGTGCGAGTATCATGACGATTCACAAGATCTCAAATAAGATTTGAATTATCGTTAAATGGTCTTTAATCAATTTTTCGATACTTTGCAGCAAATGCGATAAACATGCATTCCCTAATTTAAAAAAAAATGTATATTACGATAAATATAGACTGGATAGACTCGCTTTTGAAGCAACCATATTGCCTGTCATATAAAAAGTACGCTATATAATTCAGTTACATTTGTCGCTATCTCAATTATAATTTCAAGAAATTAGTCTGAACCAAAAACTGGAAAGATCGAATGAATATCATGCATGCTCGCGGTATCGTGATATTAACACGAAGGAGGTCTAGCTGTAATTATAAAAATGTATTTTTGTGCTAAAGTCAATCTTATACCATAGATATTAACTGATAGTAGCGATTAAGATAGTTATCGGCGCGATTTAGCGGTTTATGTCTCGCATAGTAATACGATAAATTACATTCGGTGAATCTCTTAACGATTTTGCGCATTTTTTTTTTGCATTTGCAAAACAACACGGAGATACGCATATGAAAGCAACGCGCAGTGACTAAATTGCTGAATCGCGACGTTTTTACGGTGAAATGGCGTCAAATTATGAATCATATCGCTTGACCTATAGCCGCAGCGTTAAGTCTTGTAACAATTATTATAATGCATTACTGCGGAGATCGCGGAAACAGGGAGATGGATTCCGGTTTCACGTATCATAGTGTATCATATCGTCTATTAAAATTGTATCATATCGATAAAATAAAGGCTGTTATACAAGTTCACTCAATCGTGCATCGTGTCCACGATGATTTATGCCAAAATTTTTCGAATTACGATAATCTCGCAATCTCAGAAAAATAACACATTATTTTTGCAGCTGTCGCATATCATGTTTTTGAAGAAACTAACAAAGTAAGATAATTAATCATTTGAAAAACTATGTTTAAGGTAATAACCAATTACTATTATTCTCTATTTCAGATAGTAAACATATAACCGATCTTCTTGTTTGTTTCAAATAATTTTGTAATATTTACGAAAATAATTGATAGTCGATAAAATCTTTAAGAAAAAAAAAACGGTGATATTTGGCGTTGCAAACTTGCAAAATATATATAGCTCTCGTAATCATGTTTTATTTTATATACATGGGCATTACGCCTTTCGAAAGCAGATGTCTATTTGGTGTTCACGGGGCGGAGGGTCGGAGATATAATAATCTCGCGTCGTGGAAAGGGCGTGAAAAGTACAGTCAAGCAGGCTTATGCTAGCCGTGGGGAGCCCTGGCATGGTTCCCTTTGCGCAACACGACGCACCGTCGTCAGCGACTCATTGTTGCAATGTCCATTGAAATCTCTCACAACAATGGCGCGCGACAAGACGATCGTATTGTCGCGGGTCGCCTGCGAGAGCATCTCGGGCCTTTTGCGCCTGCGGGTGCCTGCGACCGAAGAAATCGCCGCTCTCGGCTCCTGTCACCGAGGATTGCCCCTCGTAGCGCGGATTATAGCGACGCGCGATTATTCCGCCAATTTAGTATCTAATTAAACGAGTCCGCGAAAAATGCTCGAGGGAACGCAATCGCGAGATGGGCAGCAAAAGAAAAGTAGCACATATGTTGCTGCACTTGGTATACAATTTATAAATATTAATAGTAGGTAATAAATCATGACCGTCGAAAAACAAAAAGGAAGAAACCGTTCGCGGGAGAGGAGTTTATTTCGCGCGATCCAATCGCGCGTTTGTAATTGGCCGACGCCGACGCGACGCACGCCTAATTAGCAATTACCGCGGCACAGTTTCGCTTAATTGGCCAGAAATTTATTCTTCGTACATCGGGCGATAACACGGCGGCGGTGGCGGCGGTGGTGCATGGTGACCGGGATAATTGAACGTAATTGACCACGTTTGATGACAGATGTACCGCTGGATTCGATAGAGATGGTTCGCGCGCGCCGCGCGAAGAGCGGAGCGGAGAAGGGAGGACAGGGTGAGCGTGGAGCTGCGTGGAGCTGAGGGGGACGGAAGGTACGACGCGCGGTAGCGGGGTACGGAGGTACGACCTATAATTTATAAACTAGGGGCTGTTTTGGGGTAATTGCAGATAACGACGGGGCGGTCCGGATAACAAGCCGACATGGGAGTCACTGGACACCGGTGCCGCTCCACCATAACCTTAGCGTCGTTACGTACGGTAATCCCTGTTCTGTATGTGTATATAGTATAGTTTGCAACCCTGTCCAAGCATAAGTTATGTCGCGCGTGATATCTCACCGCCGAGGGTTGAGAGTTAATAAACGACCGCGGTTGCAGCGAATCGCCCACCAGTCCCACCACCGCCGCCTTTCGTCCTTCGAACTCGTTAGCTCCGAGCTCCGAGTGTCGAGCGCGATGTCGTTTAGACCGAAGCGAAGGATAGACGATTCGTTGTTTTCCTATCGCTTTATTAACTATTCATATCAAAATTATTTTAGAATACTTGATAATATAATTGAATTAATTGTGCGCAACTGTAATCGTTAATTTGATCATCTTATGTGTCAATGATAAATGATCGCATCATCTAAATTAATTTCCTGTGATAATTTTACGATGTAACCACAAGTTGTGTATATTATATTATTTAATTATGATTTTTATGACAATAATTTTACGCAGAAATAAATTCCGTACTTTAGTCAGAATCTACTTGTCAGAATCACACATGCGTTGTTAGCATAAGCATAAAGAGCAATTCCTACTTCGCCGTGGATTCGTGGACAGTCCATTTGAGTGAGTACCATACAATAATTCCCGAGAGCTACCTGAAGAGTACTTTTGTTGAAAGTTGATGGATTACGTTTATATTTTGACAGACTTGTGGATTTGTCCATAAAGAATTTTAGATATATATGTATAAGCATTATCAGGTACCTAATCAAATATACCTAAGCAAATATTATTTTAGGTTTCATCAAACAGTTTGAATCGACTAAAGGAAATATTTGACTTTATGTTTACTTTTGTTATGTATTATCTTAATAGTCTAGAACACTCTAGAGATATAAATGCATTCACAGTATAATACGCTGATCGATAAATATTGTTGCAAAGATCATCAAGTTAATGTAGAACTTGTGCTAATTCAATCTTTTTACAAACAAACAAAGTTATTTCTTTAGATAATATGTATTTGACAAAAACTTAACAATGGTACCCTTTATACAATTTATACTTTTTGTAAATAAAATTTTTGAAGAATCTTATAGAGTCATTACATGTTTTGCAATAAAAAATTAGCTTTGTAAAAACATGTATTTTTAAAATTGTTTTAATATCTCTCTCTCTCTCTCTCTCTCTGCTTTTTCTTCTTCTTCTTCTTCTCAATTTGCTATAATTTAATTTATACTTAAACAATAGAGTTTGAAAATACAATAATTTTTCTTTTAATTTATTGCTGGTCGACGGCGACGGGAAAACGTCGATGCAGCAGCCTGCACTCTCAATCGCGTTATAATCAGTCTCGCACGTGGACCCGTTGAGGAGATCCTTCCTGGAGACGCTATAAATACACCTCCTAGATGTATGACGCGATGATTTCTTAGTTCTCACAGCATGGACGAGCAACTCGACGCAATCAACGTCTTGATAAGCCGATAAAAAGCAACGCGGCCTTGACGAGTCTGCACGGTCAGCTCGAAGAATCGTCGTAGGCAGCGTTTCGTCTTCGTCTTCGTGAAAACGTCATCTTCGTACGCGTGTAGCGTGAAAGAATTAGCCGACTAATATCGGCGTCGCTTGCCACGCGTGGATTAGAAAAATTCGCCGAAGCAACATTCTGAAACATTTCACAGACATACGTCTTTTACGTATATTTAGCAAAATTAAAGAATAGAAAAGGCCAAAATTCAATGGAAGCAATGTAAAAAATTGTAATATTATACAAAACGTTTATATATAAAATACTTCTGGTTGAATTTTTTTTAGATATGTGATAAAAATTCAAGACCTTTTTGTTTTACCTGTTTGCGATCTTTATGAGATTTTCTTTTTAACAATAGAAGATGAAGAATAAAAAGTAACGATTAAATATAATGCATAATAAATCTTGCAGAATTTAAAAATATGAGCATTTTATATTAAATATTTATTTTTATACACGTCATACAGGGGAAAGGATTGAAAGAGAACGTGGTGTTTCAACTTTAATTGAATAAATCTCGATTGCGAGGCGCGAGTTCGTCGCAATCGAGCGATTTCATCGTTTGAAAACCACCCTCTAACAAAGAATATGACGACACAGACACGTAAACGGGGATTTTCGTGGGGTTGGCGCGCACATTCGCCACCTACCTATATATATGGTATAGCTGCCTATTGGGGTGCTCCAGGGTGACAATGATGTAACGCGAAACCTGCAAAACTTTTCTCACTCCCCTTTTTCTGTCCGCCATAAACGTAAATTCGGAGCTTTATTCGCTCATATTAACATTGCATTTTTATTCCGCGTGTTTCAATTCAGCAAAGAGTATTAAATTTCAATGCTTGCAGTAGAAAATATTACATTCCTCGACAAATTGGCTCGATAAATGTATATTTAAAATATATAAGTTGTGTGCCACAGAAGACTTATCTCTACGTTTAATTATATTTTGAAAAAAAAAAAAAAAAAAAAATTAATAGCAAATCAATTTGATCTTGTGGTTTTACGATTACTGCTAAACGTAAAACTAAAAATATAAATATAATTTTTGAAACAAATGAAATGAGATAGAGAATTCTGCATTGCTAAGACTATAGAATCCTCTCAATTATTGAATATAAGTGAATCAAAAGTGTATGCGCGGTTACGAGCATTTGGTAGTCGGAACAGCGCGCAGCGTTGCGAATAGGGGTGTCTCAGCTGAAGAGGAAGAGAAAGGTGTCGCCGGAGGTGACAGAGTGGGACGAAGACACGGTAACGCGGGATAGAAAGAAGGGCGTTCATAATAACGTCCGAGGGTAGAGAAGGGGCCAACAGCGTTCCTCGTGTTCAGATGCTCTTTTCAAGAGTGTGAACCCTCCTCGACGCGCATTCAAGTGTCCGCTGCTTTGTAATGCCTCTTAATACCGCTTCGCTGTCGTTATTAAGGATCCGGAACATATTGTCGATACAACAGCGACGACACCGCATTATGGCGTCAAGCCCTTCATTCGGTACACACTGCGGGAGGGTAGACGCGTATCGTAGGAAATGCGGGACGAACATTTTCGGCGGAAGTTGAGAAAATGGAGCAACGTGGTCACGATGGAACTCTTAAAGAAGATTGTTGAAAAATGTTATTCCTGTTCTTTGTATATAGTTTTTATGTGTCCGATAATTTAATTCTAACTTATAAAGAATATAGCCAATGTTACTTTTAAACTGGATATTAGGACTAGTTCCGCTATGTATATCTCTTCACATTTTCATATTTTAGTGGATAATAAGAATAAAAACGTGATTTAGAAATATTTTTTGATAGCATAAGTACCTATCTCTTTTATTTATTGAAAGATAAGAAATCTTGAATATTACTATATATTTTGTGAAACATAAAAGAATTTTCCAAATTTTTATAATAAAAGAAGTGAAAGAAGAATACAAGAGAGATTTTAGGTTCTTTTACAGAAAATTCGGACTGAAAGTCTCGCGACTTCTCTAATTTCTGATCGAACGGGTGAGATCTCCGAGGGTCGATTTCATAGAAAAGTACCTCGTTTCGTGTTTTGTCAAAGTTCGTGACACCTTTCTTTTTTTTATTATCGTCGAATTACGTAAAGTGATTGCGAGAACCTCCCTTGCATCAAGCACTGCAACGTTTCGCGACGATTCGAGCGTCGCGATGTACCTGCAGATAAATCGTGCGAGTTAGCGTAAGACGATCCGGCGCGCGAAACTATGTCTAGCTTTTTTTCCCACAAAACTCACCTGACACAGGTTCCACTGATAAGAGAACATAGAAAGTGCGAAGTGGCACATTAAGAAGAGTCGCATATGAGAAATTGTTCGCGATGTCTCCAAATAACGACAAATTTACGATTATAATAATATTTATCTAAAATGATAAAAATGTTATTAGTTTTTACTAATTTATGCCATAGTAAAATTCATTAAAATCTGTAATTAAAATTTAGCACTTTTATTTTAACAATTATAGCAATTTTAACAATTTTAACAATTACATGTTCACGTATATACATGTTATGCTACAATTGTTAAAATATGCATATTAATGCTAAATATAAAAAAAACATTTAATAAATTCTAGAATATCAGAAGTACCTATACTTGTTAGTATAATAATTTTATTAATTTTATTAATTTACTAATTAAACTATATTCTAAATATTCTTTGTACAAGTCACAGTTTTGTCAAGTATTTGTCAGATATTTACACAACATGATACATTATTTTCAAAATATTTTGCAATTGATCGAGACGGAGACAATTTTGTATCTGTTACCTTTTGTACATATTATATATAGCTATGCAGCGCGTGTGAAAGATTTCACCATATGCGTCTATTAGCCGATGTGAGCATCAAGCTTAATAAGCAATAAGCATCACCGTTTCAGCCCTCAGCAGATCTATCAGAAATCGTTATAATTGGCGTAACATCCATATCTCCCTACCCTTCTCCATTAACTCCATCTTAAGGGTTACGCCATTATGCTTCTCCGCCAAGCACATGTCGCGCTTCTTCCCTCGTATATACCGATAATAATTAGCCGCAACTATAAATCTCGCCACCACAGGGCACTCCACATCATTAAACATCGAGTTCTTCGTTGCTTGTCGTTTTTTACAAAACCAGAATGTGTTGTTATTTATTACAGAGAGAGTTTACGGATAGTTTTCTCTCACCTTCGTGTATTCTGGTAAAACCTGTAAAAAAAAATGCCATGGAGAGCGTTCTTGATTGGCTTATCCATGTCGGCTGTTACAGAGGTAAACGTTTTTTTAAATTCTTTTTCTAACGCCAAAAAAAAAATGGTTTTGAAACAATTGTGGGGCAGTATTTTGTTTTCACATTTTATGAAATTGATCTTAAATTATTGTACATTTTTAATTTGTTATACATGTGCAATTAACGAGCGATTTACTCGAACGTTTTAATACCGCAACAATCTGTTCGTAAAGCACCAGCTAGCAAATATTGTGATTTAAAACAAAATATCTGTGAATATAAAGTAAAATTTTCCAGTTGACGGATCTTTGACATGAGGCTTTGCGTCGTATGCATACCAGACGTGTGCAGTTGCATAGGCGTGCGCAATGTGCCATGCAATATGATCCTTCATGCGCGTCGTCCATCAGTTCGTCGTTACGTCGTTACGTGATTTACGGTTTTGATATTCTTATTTGATCTCCTTTTATACTGTAATTGAAAAATAATTTTTCATAAATGTATACTATCATTAAGTAAAAATTTTTTCGTAACATATTTCGATTAAAAAATTACTTAAAGATAAATTAAATTAAGACAAATTAAATTGTGTGACGTTATAAAAACGACAATTACAATGTCAAAAATTTCTCGCCTTATATGTATTATTTCGTTACGTGTTACATTTTACGAGAATTTTTTCTTGTCTTTACACATCGCCTATATCATTCCGCCTATTGTATATCCGCGCTTCTTTTTCTATCGTGTCTTTAATTTGGAAACACGTGGACCGTGAGGTTTCCTAAGAGAATATAAGGATATGCATACAAACAATTACAGGAGGGATGATGACAGTACGTCGCTCACGTGCTACCCTCAAATCACGAAGCGCATCTAACTAGCCGTGTAATCGACAATTTCGACCTATTACGACGCCCTAGGGCGCTATGCAGTCCCTAATAAAGTATAGACTGTATGCTTGGTTGACCTTATACGAAGTAATAATAATAATTATTATTAATGCAACTTACTAATTTAAATCTTTTATAGATTATTGAATCAATAGCTAGTGACTCGAAAATATAATGTGTAAACGTTCAAGGAAAGTAATTTTACGTAATCTATATTAATAATATAATTACTTCGTTACGGAAAAAGTCATGTCTCGCATTATGCAAATATTAGTGGGTTCATGAAATTTTATGTTCGTTAAGTTATTCTTGTTTCGTAAATAATGAAGCTTATAGCTATGAATAATTTTTGTTATGTATCTGTGTATCACACGGCGCGGGCGGGGAGAAATTATCGCATCTCCGGATCTACGTATGGACCGGTCGACACGGTGAATCGCAGCATAAAGTGGCCAGTGACACATAAAGAGCATATTTTCGGGTATTAGGCCGAGGACCCTCGTGGGCCCTCGTGGGCCCGATGAATGGCTACCTGTGTTCACGCCTGTTCGCTCACCGTTCACCCGGATAGGACAAAAATCTCTCGCGCCGATCTACGTCAAGCAGTGGTGCTAATGGGAAAATAACCGACAGATTATGTCGCCTAATCCGCTCATCGATGCGATCGCATTGGCGAGAGGGGGACAACCGAGTATGAGTATTTTGTTCTCGTTCATTTTCGGGATCGCGCGCAGATCGCGACGACAGGAACATCTTCTCGCGCGTCTTAAAATGTCTTATCGAGCTCGACCACTTTGAAAATCTCGTTGAGAATAGCTCAGACATTTTCCAAACATATAGTTTGCGTCATAAATTGTCGAAGAATCTATACAATTGCCATTGTCTATCATAAAAATTTGAAAGAAAGGAAGAGGAAGCAATGTACGACATTAAATTACGCTGTTAAGTGTCTATCGTGTGTATTTCCGTCCCGACAATCCGAGACGTCGCTCTTTCGCCTCCTCAGGTGCGCATCGAGAATGTCGGCTGCTAAAAATAAATCTGGTCGCACGCAATACACACCGCTGCTCGCTGCGCGCCGATTGTCAGTGAGCGAGTCCGGGGAGAGTGACGGAGCCGAGCAGAGTAACGTGTAACGTGTAACGTGTGCACGAAGATAGCCGCTATCTCTTGACCGGTGCGGCGACGGAGGAGGTGTCCGGTGTCCGGCTACCAACACGTCGCGTCGTTACGAACGAGCTCCTTTCGTCACCTCTCGACCCGGCTTATTGTTCGCCGATATTAATTTTAACGGCGCGTAGATACGCCGGACAATGACACCCCGAGAACACGAGACGCACCTGCGATGCAGGCGATCCAGCCGATGCAGCGTCGTCACAGGATTGCTCGAGTTAAAACCGGTTCTTTAAATTTCGCCGCTTTTCCTGGAAAATTTTAATTTCTACATGCCGTTAGCGCGCGCACGCGCGCAATTTTATATACTGTTTTATGCGATAACGTATTTCATTTTATCAAGTTTACATTTTATTATCGATTTTAATCAATTTTGTTAATTGACCAACTGCGTATTACCTCTAAATTATCTATCGGAGTCATTTATTTGTACATATGGCTTAATTTCCATATTTATTACTTAAAACGTGATGAAATTATGTATCTCAAGAGAAGACACACACCTTGTCTATTGACGAGTGATGAATAAAAAGTATGGAAAAATCGAGCGAGTTACTCGTTTCTAAATGTCATTGGAATACTGTTTCACGTCGTTGTTGTCACGTCTATGGAAAGTTTATGCATCTCGTACTCTCCTTCCCCGCACCGGTGTCCTTTGCGCGCGATTTCATAGCACTTGCGAATCCGTCATTACAAACGGCTCGCCGGCTCTTTATCGTCACGTCGCTTTACGTGAAACCGTAGATTCATCCACGACTGCGAGAGGACGACCCGACATGACCCGGAACAAACAGCCGAAGCGAAGCGGAAGGTAAACGAGGACGCGTTGAAATCTACGAGAGAGCAAGGGAAAAGAGGAGAGGAGAGAGAGAGAGGGGGAGGCAGGGAGAGAGAGGGAGAATTGCTGGCGCCGGTTTAATTTATCTGGATTTACGGCGCTGAAGATGCCTCGCCGTCTGTGCCCGGCTGGAGGAGGAGAATTGCGAGAGTGGTAGATGGAGAGGAGGGGGGGAGGAGGATTTTGCACAGAGCCATTTTGGAATGCAATTAAACGCAGTACAGTGAAACACGATGCCGCCGCCACCGCCGCCGCCACCGCCGCCGTCGCCGCTGCCGCCGTTGCCGCCGCTGTTGCTGCTGCTGTTGCTATTGCTGTTGCTGCTACTGCTTCCCTTCTCCGCAACCCCTGCTATGTTCTGTCTCCCCTCACCTTCCTCCCTCCTCCTCCCGCGTAGCACCTGCCGGTGCTCTTTGCCTCGTACTCGAATGCCTTGATGTACCCAGATACAACAAACAGGATGCTTTCCGAACGGACAAGTCCTGATGAGGCGTAAAGTGGATTCGCGCTTCGTCTCGGCGAAATGCATTTCGTCGCTTCAAAGCGCTTTCGTCGTACGCCGAGCAGATTTAATTCGAGAATTACTTCGTTGGAGCATTATCGTCCTGCCGCGCGGTGTGACGCTGGATGACCTATGACGAATAAATACTTTGAGACGAAATTTATTGTACTTATGTTAACATTGCAGCGTACTTAATTAGCGACGATTCGCAAATTCACTGTATCGAAAGAATCATTTTATATAAGAATTTTTACAGAGTATAAAAATAAATTTGTATGTTATAATTTATGTATAATTATTTAAGATAAAAAATATAATAAACTTGTGTATGAAATAACGCGCATAATATGTGAAAATGATATAATATTTACATCATTATAAAACGCTCACGCATATAGTCAAGTAAATAAATTCAAGTTACATGTGAGATTAATGAAATTAAATAATATATTTTGTATTGAAATCAACACATGCTTTCTATAGTTATATTTTAATTATATAATGTTCACATTTTTCAGATAAGAGATCCTTTGAGTCTCCATATCTCCACCCCTTTTTCATATTAATAGCTGCAACCAAATTTCAACCAAGCCACTTATTTTCGAGGACCAATTGCCTGTAAATGACATATACTCGAGCGAATATCGAATTGTCGAGTGCGCCCTTAGATTTAATAGGAATGAAGGAGGGACGATGAAATCGGTCGTCCCCGGGATCGTTTTGATAAGGAAGAGCATCATCCCTATCCCAAGGGTCGGGAATGGGAGGACGTACGGAGGAAGAGGGTGAGAGAGACAGAGAGGAGGAGAGAAAATGGCGGACCAGAGGGAAATCCGACACCAAATCGAAGGAGACGCCATCGCAAAGCGCGGCGCCGCCCCTTTATCATTGGGTCTTGGCTTCGGCACGGTGTCATCCTCGAGCCCATAAGCTCGAGCTCGTAACCAAATCAGAATAATTATCATAATTTTACTTGCGAGGCGCAATGAGGCATGCATCGAAAAATCTCTTCCCTTTTTCCGTATCACAGCGATATTAATTACAGCACTATGCCGGTTGCATTATTGTAACAGAGGTGGAACTTATTTAAAAAATAACTAACAAATCTGGAGTTAATTGTTGGCGGAAAATAAACAGAATTTTAGGCTTGATTACTTATATTTTATCAATATTTAATCAATTGATTTACTACATAAGGCAATATCTTTCGCGATTAAATTATCTCGGTTTTTTTCGAACAAGTTTACAAATTCTTTACTTAAAATTTGAGCGCCTTTTACAACTCCAAAGTATGTTACGCTACGCCTACATCGCATGACGTACAAACGGCAATTAGTTGAAAAAGGCGGAGCAAATTCAAAGGATTGGCAAGGCGTGCCGAGAAAAGACGTCTTCTCTCATCTACTGTGATGCATCGGTTCTCTTGATCTACACAACACCGCCAGGCCTTCCGATATTTTCAACCACCAGATTTCCGTCGCACGTGACATCCTAAATCGGTGCTATTTAAATGTGTTTCTACTTGATTTAATCAATTTTTAAATATATTCTATAAGGAAAGGATTATATCAAATAATGTCTCTCATAATATCAACAAATATTTTTTTGGGAGGCGAGAGAAAGAGAGACGAGAGAGAGAGATTTAGATTATTATATATATATATATATATATATATATATATATATATATATATTTAGGTGTATACATTTTTATACTTTCAATTGTATATACTGTACATTTTTATCATAATTAAAAGATAAATTATTTAATAAGAATTTGACATTTCTATTAAATCATGTAAAAAAGGTTTTATTTATATTTTATATGTAAAAGTTTTTTTCATACACATATATAAGTATGCAATGCTGTTCGACGATGTGTTTTTAATAATATACTTGACAATAGTTAATTCAATTAACTCATGCGTAATAAGTAATAACACGTGATGTAAGATTTCATTTAAATTATAAAACGGAGGTAAACGATCGAAATACATGTGTACAAAACACGTAACGGTAAACGATATACGCGATAGTCGTGAATGAACGAAACCGATCCTTGGGCGTGTACGAGTTCGTATTCGGACCGATCTACAGCTAAAGTTACGTTTGTCGTTGGATCATATTTGCAGAAATGTGTATCATAATACGACTCCAGAGATGAGCCGGCGACCTTCGCGAGGGGGTGAAAATCTTATCGCGAAAAGTAAGCACTCTAAAAAGAGTGATATCTTCCTCGTTACGTCGTCTGTCGATATTATTCTAAAATTTAAAGTAAAACAACTATATTAGTATAACAAATTATTATAACAATTGTACAATTTGAGATGATATTATAGTGATAATAATTTGACGATTGTTTTATATTTTCAACTTTTACGTTTTAATATGCTTTGTATTAAGTTATATACATATATTTTTTATGCTATTATAGGTATACAAATTTTGGCGCAAAAATTGCGAAATTTATGTATTATTATTCATCTCGTGTCGCGCATGCGACTTGTAATAAATTATCCAAAATGTGATGACGTCTATAAATGATCCATAAACAAATTTATGATAGATTTCCTTTCGTCAAATCTACCGACGAAGGGTGAATGATTATTGCCGGTTGTTGTGAAATTAATCAAACACAAGGTGCGATAGCGTTGCGTGGGATCACAACACGGTGTACGGTAACGTTGATACGTTCCACTTCCGGTGTTTATTGGCCACACGCGTATTTCGTGATTCCTCGATAGCTCCGTGATAGTGGAAAACAGTATCTACCACACGAAAAAATTGCACAAAAATTGCTGAATGTCGTAAATTGGAAGCTATGCACAATAAGGATATAAATAAAATATAATCTGTGATAAGCAAATTTTTATTTCGCTATCTACGCGCTCCGAATTTTTATTTTAAACTTTTAAATTTTGCAAAATAAGCAAGATAATATAGAAAAAACAATCTCTCGCCAATTTAATAGATTTATCTTTAACTATTCTTTCGAGAATATATAACTGTAGCTGTAGAACAGGAATTTTATTAGGGATATTCTCTCAACATGAGACAGTAAACATATGTATAAAGCAAGAATAGAGTATGAGGGCAAGGGGACGATGCACAATACCATAATTCGTCACTTCAGTTACATAACAAAAGAAATTACGCGAGTCCGACTCGAGGAAGGAATCGCCGAAATTCGATATATCCAGGTAATCGGTCTGTCGCGGAGGTCGCCAGGTGAGAATCCAGCACCGTGTACGGAGGAATCGGAAGCGTCACGGGGCCGGCGGCGACTCGGACGGGGTGAAGCCCGCGGTCGGTAGGGGGTAGAAGATCGCACCGCCCCCGAGTTCCACCAATGGAATGGAGCGGTACGTCGCACGGCGACCAATCGCCGGGTGGTGGCCGTGCCGTTCCTCGCTCATCGCACGATTCTGCTGCCGAAATAAAAGAGGAGGACGAACAGGAGATCGAGGAGGGAGAAGGAAAGAAGAAGAGTGAGATGGGGGAAGAGAGGAGAATGAGAAAAAGAGAGCGAGAGAAAGAGAGAGATAGAGGGAACGACGATATCGGCATCGGCATCGGCATCGTCAGCATTGCCACCGAGCACCACCACAACCGTCGTCGGAGACGGCCGTACGACCACAATTCAACGACGGAAGCCAGCGGGACAACGGCTGCCGCCAGCAGCACCGCGAACGCGCGACGACCGTGATCGCCTTACTAACTTGGTGACTTGGTCACTCAGTGAGAACGTCTGCCCCGGTCAAAGGCATCCTCCTGAGGAGGGTATCGGTTACGCAATCGGTTGTTTGCTCGCGCAATCGCGCTTATCGGCTACTTCACATAAACTCACTGTTCTCCGAAAGTAGAAACGGGGGTGGTTGTGGACACTCGATACGAGAGGTGGTCGCTACGAGATCCAGCACAGTGCACCGGTACTACACGCGCGGTGGTGTGTTCGAGAAGATTATTTCTACTTCTTTCCCTATGATGGGTTCAATGCCTTCGCCGCGGGTGGTTGAACGTTAGTAGTGGTTAGTCACAAGGATTAAGAGTTCAGGTAGCGGATTTTCAGAACTCGCACCTGATGACGAATGAACGAACAATTGGGATCTTTGGAAAGGACTGAGCTTTCTCGGAGGATTAATGTGGATGTGAGAAGTATCTCATTATGATTACATAATTTGTTATGAACCATTGTCAAAATCGAAGAGTTTAAACTTAGTCTCAAACACCGACGGAACTCAACTTCAAAGTTATTTGCTTACAGTGCGGTAATCAAACACGATTTTCAAAGACAAATAAATAATCGTATGCGTAAAGAAATTTTTAAAATTATTGAAAGGAAAAATGATTGCCGTTTATAGGATTGTATCTATCAAAGTGTAAATATAAAAATAAGAATTTACATTAAAAACTAAATAATAGTTTATCGTAATGATTGAAAAATAATCATTACGCGTTCGGGTTACTCTTCTGCAATGAAGTGCAATGTACGGACCATCGGATGTATTGTGAAAGTACAATGATTGTTTCATATATATAATTATCATACGTGAAAAAATTTATTCAAAAATAAATTTGTTTCAAAAGTAAAATTTGCGAATAGTTTTTTAACTCGTGACTTAAAAAATGTCACAACTTTATTGGAGTAAGCCTTGATGAATGGGAATGGAATCGGACATCGACATGAATGAAACGCGCGTGATTAAACAACCGTCGCGTCGACTTGAACGTGCGAATAACGGATGCTTACTTTCGTCATCAGTTATTCATCCGGTCAATCTATAAGACATATCGATACTACGACGATATCTCAATTTGCCGAATGGAAAAAAGCGGGAAAGTAAATTCCTCGCAAAAACGTTGGCTGTAATCTCCAGACTAAAGATTTCACGATAAAAATCCTGCTTGCAGTAGAAAATCCAGAGGCAAGAATGTATGGATGATAGACAAACATCTGTAATGAAATATATATAATAAAATAAATAAAATATATATTATGCCCAGATTCCAGAGAAATTTTTCGAACTTGTTCGATGTAGACAAGTTGGGCGATAAATTGTCAACGTTTCATTTAAGATTTGACTATAATAAAGTAATTCAGTTTGTAATTCAAGATAAGTGCGATTGTTGAACTATAACTTCGGAATTTCGAAAAAGGAATCGCGGAAAAGAATTGCGTCTTAGAAAATTTCTCGCGGTTGGGATCGGCGAATGAGTACAGAATTCTGTCTCCTGTCCGACACCTGGGTTCATGAGAGGAACGCAGCCACCAACCAAGGATGTCGGATAGTTCGGATCAGCTGTCATCACCGAACAGCGACTGCAATAGCCAAATGGGCGTCGTGCATCGCAACGCAACCGCACAATACAGCAACACATCGTCGATGTCCGGTCTTGGGCTGACTCATCATCCTCAAAATCTGACGCCGACGTCGAATGGCAGTCCCCAGTATTCACAGGAGCTTTCCTCCTGCAATTCTGTCAGCGTAAACACTAACATTGGGAACATCGGCGGTCTCTCCCTTAACAGCAGTACCAATGACTTCACACCCGAGCAGATATCTTGCATGTGTGAGGCGCTATCGCAAAGTCAGGACATTGAGAAACTGTCCAGGTAACTGAAAGGAACCGTATTTTAACTTACTAAGGGCCACTATTTCCAACGTCTGTTATAACTTCTAACCGACCGTTAACTCGGTTTCGAACCGATCGAAATAGCCAAATCCTATTAGCTATTCTGAAAAGTTAACGGCCGATTAGAAGTTAACAGACGTTGGAAATAATGACCCTAAGTATTCTTAACTTATTTACTTCAATATTATGTATATGTAATATTTCTTTAAGTTCTGTTCTTTTTACAAAATTCTAAGGTTATGCAAAATTACTGTTATTCTATATCTATTAAAAAATTATTTTCGTACCAGATTTCTTTGGTCCCTACCGCCTGGAGAACTGTTGCGCGGAGGAGAGAGCGTGCTAATGGCGCGTGCCGCCGTTGCCTTTTACCGCGGAGCATATCACGAGCTTTACTCGATCCTGGAGAGCCATGCTTTCTCGCCACGTCGACATCCCGAACTCCAGCAGATGTGGTTCAAATCGCATTATCGCGAAGCTGAAAAAATCCGGGGCCGACCATTGGGCGCCGTGGATAAATATCGACTACGCAAGAAGTATCCGCTGCCGAAAACGATCTGGGACGGCGAAGAGACTGTGTACTGCTTCAAGGAACGATCGAGGAACGCTTTGAAGGAATGCTATATGAGGAATCGATATCCTACGCCGGACGAGAAGAAGAATCTTGCAAAGAAAACTGGCTTGACGCTGACTCAGGTGTCCAATTGGTTCAAGAATCGCCGACAACGAGATCGCACACCGCAAACTAGAACGTGAGTTTTGTTTTATTTTCTTTATAAATTTATACAAATTTTTTTGAGAATGCCAAAAATTGAAACACTTAAATTGCAAATATTCAAATACGTGGTTATATATGGAACTATTTAATCCGAAAAGATTTTTCTTTCAAAAATTAGAATTAACCGAATTAACCGAACCTCGTACAGCAATCATCTTTATGCTTATATATAAGTCATTCGCATCTTTCGTAATAAAGCTTCAGAGTTTTCTAATCTGTACATTTTCGCACTTATAATTTTATGAAATTTTCTGCCGGGTGTTTTTTTTTTGGTTTGGTGAGATACCTATTTAACAGATACTTATAATTTGAAAACAAAGCGACGCATTATTTTTACGTAATCATCTTCATTATTTCTTTAGAGCTATTTGTTTTTATTTTTTACACGTTCCCACGATATTTTCGATATTTTTCACTAATGACGAAGAACATATCGAATTTTTTTTCACATTGTCTGAACACGAGCATATGCGTTGACGTGGGGTCTCCCTATTCTTCTCAGAAATGCAACAAGTGTTTCCAACATGTGTCCTTTTCCAAATTTTCCGGATGCATAAATCATTTACTTATACCTTATACCTGCTTCGCTGACTGACTTTTCAAATGATTGTCTTTTGGGTAAAACTTAAAATCTTTATATGCTAATAATGCAATTTAGAAGTAGCACCGGGGGTCACGATATAACTTAAGAAATATAACTTTTGCAAAACTCAAGAAATTTGATATTATAAAAATTTCGTCTATTATATGGATCAGTTGAGAGAAAAATATAATTCCATAACGTTTTTCGCAATAAAAGTAATTATGACCGTGAAAACTATGTAAATTATGTTATTTTCAGTATTATATTAATGGGGATGCATACATATAAATCATGATAAAGATAACATTAAAAGAAATTTATTAATAAATTTTGTATTCGAAAAAATGTTAAATGATATATACCTTTCCCCTCTCGAATAAGGAGATTAAATTATTCAGTTTAACATTCTTAATGCTCGTTTTGCATCCACAGAAAGTATACTCGAAATAATAACCGAGCGATGATATAATCGTGAGACATTCTTCAGAGAGCCAGTGTTATTCGGTTCTCTTTTCCGCTCGGATGATTATCTAATCCGCGTGCTTATCTAATTAATGTCTGCGTCGTGTTGACGTCCTTTGTGACGATTATGTGTAGGGGGATAAGGTGCTGGCAGCTCTACGTAACACTGGGGTTGTTATGTTATGTGCGAGGTTCATTGGTAAACGATACACTCGCACTCGGGAGAAAAGCAGCGGGAGGGACGTAGAAAAAAAAATGTAGACGGAGTCACGCTTAGATAATGCCGGACGCGTGTTCAGCCGTTTATTGACATAACAGAGGCCGCAAATTACGATAAGATCAGGCAGCATAGACTTAATCTCTCGATTAAGACGCGCGGAATTGAGGGCAAAATTATCGGAGCGATGCATAAAACCCGTCGGGCCAAGAAGTCTCTCTCTCTCCCTCCCTCCCTCTCTCTCTCTCTCTCTCTCTGTTTATTTAATATCGTATATAATATTATAATAATAACCTAATGTTATATAAATAATAATAGTAGATAAGTTAAACGAGATTATTCGCCCACACACATACATGTGTATAATAATATAATTTGGTAAAGCATAAAAAATAAAAAATTTTTATTTATAAAAGAATACGCGTTTGAACTATAATACACATATGTGTAAATACGTTGTGTCATTTCCGAATTTTGCCTGTTACTTTTCGTAATCATTTTCACGGAGAGTATACTTATCTATGTAGAAGCTATTCCGCTTTTAAGTACGTAGAAAGATAACTATTTAAGACAAGATAAGTCTTGAAAATTTTTTCATAAAAATAGTTTTTCCAGGGTACATATCCCAAGATGTATACGAATTGACCTAAACTAATTAGTAATCAGCTTAGTAATTTAAATGCTAAAACGTACACATTTCTCAAGCGTTTTTGAGATGAGAGAGGAGCGAAATTGACGCGGGGTTCCTCGGAATGAGCCCGTCAGAATGGAAGGCCCGCCAGAGACCGAGCCGTGACCGCGGCTCCGTCGTAGCCATAACAACGCTGCGTTCGCTGTTCGCTCTCTGGTGACTGGTCCGCTCCTTTCTTTGAGCGCACGTAGAAACTGCGTGTAGCGCGCACCGCCAGAAATTCACGCGAGCACGCATACCACGTACCATGTCCCTCTCACGCGCGAGGGATACGTGCGTATATGCATGGCGTCGCCATCGCTCCCGCGCCAAGAGATATTCGACTGGTCAAACCTACCCGCCCGTCGCCGTTGCCGCGGCCGTTCTAATCGATTTCGCTAGTGTTCATTACTCATACATATTCATTTTTTTTACTCCACACAAGCAACTTGTGTGCAATATTTTTCAGCCAAAGCAAGCTTTTTGAGATAAAAAAAAAAAGAATGTTGCAGACTTTTTATATACGTGATTTTTACTTATTCAGGTTTCCAGAAGATAACAGACAAAGTCGGTAGGCTTAAAAATTTTAGGCATGATCTGTGATGATGAATATGTAAAATAGGCAATGTTAATTAGTAAAATTTCTCCGTTTAAATTATTTATTTACAAGTCAATGCATTCATCAATCTTTACGATACTTTTCAGCAAAAAAGAATTTTGTGCTTGCTGAGAAAAGATTTCAAAAACTAACTGAAAACTGAACGTAAAAAAAGATGTGTTCAATATAACTTGTCTCACTTCTCACCACGCTTCTCACCGTAAGCTGAACGATTTTTAGATTCGAGCGAGATCGTACGTTCGATAAGATTCTCGTAGCATCCAGCTCTCCTCTCCCTTGCTTTCGAGAAAACAATTCTTTTCTTGGTGGCAGAAGACCAAGTTGAACTTCCTCCCCTTTTCTCGTCCTTAACGTTCTCCTGCCTCTCGCCGAAGGCCCTAGGAAAAGGAAACGCGACGCCCCATTACCGTTTTATGACGCAGCTTCGGTTACATCTCCCGTTTCACCATTGAGCTGTTCGCACTACCAATAGTTTACTACATAAAGGCCACGGCCGGCCCTCCGCCGCTACCTCGATTTATCTTCGCGTGTGCCGCGCAAGAACGAGGACGCGCCTTCTTCCTCGTTAGATCGAAGAATATGGCAGCTACCAAGAGAGATGTGAAAACACATTGACATCGCGATGTTCGATGACATCGATAGTGCTAAATACAATTATATCTTCTAAATATCATTGTATGATTCAATTTTCTCTCATGTTCATCTACAATAAGAACAGTTTAATATGGAGTTCTAAGTGTCGACTCACGCTAATACAAAATTGTTGATAATATTTCAAATGATCTCTTATATTTACACATTTATAAAACTAGTATATCTAAATATCTAGTATATAATTCACTTAGAAATTATATTTCTAATTTCTAGAAAAGATTAGTCTTCCCAGTTATGCGTGCGCCCATTATATCGTAACGTAGGCGACATTAATAGCCTTTTCAAAATATTATCGGCAAGCTCTAAACAAGTCCTCTAAAATGTCCCTCTCTTCCATCCATCCCATGGTCTAGACTCTTATTCGTCCGGACGGAGAAAGGGACCGGAGATGCAGGGCGTTGGGGTACACGTAGGGCGTATTCCTTTAAATCCGGACCTTGAGGCGCGACCATAAAAATGCGCGGTCCGACGTTCGCGTTAGACAGAGGACGCGAGGGTGCGGGAGAGTGTTACCAGCAACCGTGTAGCAACCATGGTCATGGGCGGAGTGGTGGTCACACATGGACCACCGTGTGATCCGTGTATCGTGTATAGCGCGTACGCACACGCGCGCTCGTACGCGGCTTTCGCGGTTCATTTCCACAGCGGCAACGTCGTCGTTGCCGAACAATACCCAGCGGAATAAGGTAGACCATCGTTGGACCCTTTCTTCGTCCGTCCGGTTATACTTTGGTCGTACCTTTGCTTTGGCATGCTGCGACAAAAATATGTTTCGCATTAATACATATACCTACCCTTTTCAGCTCTCAGAGTCAATGATTTTTCATTTTCCAATTTTTTACACCCTCTTAAGATAATGATGCCCACATTTGCATCATGTGTGAGAACAACCAGATATTTTTTTATATAGACATAAAAAAAGAGATTTATGGACATCTTTACGAGGGTCGTTTCACAGCTATTGTACACTGTCCATTTTTTTGGCGAGAAATTTGAGTTTCTTTTGTTTCTAAAATAGTTAACTTTCCTTATTGACCGTTGACTTTTACTAGCCCTGCTGAAAACCTCGTTAACAAGCGTTTGTTGGTGCATTAACTTTAAATGACTCATTAAAGACAAAAGTATTTTAATATGCTGAATGCGATGTCTAGATAATTTGCTTTTCTCTAAGTCTATACCAGAATAAAATGTTCTATTAGATCCACATTTCGATAAAATATTACATAATATAATTAAGTTACGCAAAATTATAATGCGTTGTATGATTATTATTTCAGAGAGAGACTATCACTTTAATATTAATTCTATTTACAGAATTATAAATGTTATTTTTTATATATTTTTATTGAGTTTGATAGCGCCAGTTATTGGTAACCGGCACGTTAGTTAATGTGTTAAAAATCATTATCCCGCTATTAATAAAGAAATTCTTTGTGGCTTTGTATATAGATTTTAATATTTCCTATATTAATCTATGTGAAAAAACAAAAATATACTTATGCAATTAAATTGGATATTTAAATATTAATCTGACATTAATTTAGACATTTGTATGGAATTTATCAAGATAGATTTATTTGGCCAAGAAATTATATGTACATGTAAATGTATATGCAAAAAAAAATATTCTTTTCAATCGATTTATCGATTATCTTACAACATCATAAAACTATATAAATTTACTTACAGGGACATGTTACCACTGAATTGTCAAGGCACAACCAACAGCACAATTAGCAGTTCGGTGAGCAACGGCGGCAGCATTCAATCTTTGCAGAGCATTGATTCCGATAGTCCGAACCTCGCAATGTCACCTCTGTCAACTATGGGTATGTCGCCGGTCACTATGAATCCATGCAGTCCGATGGGCATGAGTCCCATGGGTCCTCATCATGGCTATGCCACTCCCGTTACCCCGGCATCTGTTCATACCGCGCATCCTCATAATGGCGGATTGAGTCCTATGAACGATGTTAAGACTTTGTGTTATGGACGCGGTGTGTATGACACAGGTAAATTATTAAACATTCAAAGAATAACAGATGGGCAATCTTCTCGAATGCTTATACATATAAGAATTCATGTGCTTATGTATTTTCAATTTAACTTTATATTATGTAATATCAATTTAAGACATATTTATAAAACTTAACTTCTTAATTCCGAATTTTTTAACTTTACATAATCCATAGTATGTCTAGTTGTATATAAAAGAAAATTATATTACGATTTTGCAAAATATCAGTGGTTGACGGAATGTTATTACGTACGGATTTGTATTATTCAAATTATCCTATTTTGGATTTTTATTATTCTAATTTTTTATATTCTAAATCCGTAAGGTAAAGACGTGGAGCAGAGCTCGGTTTATTACTCCAGCCATTCCAGTATGCACCACCAGTATTATCAACAGACCCACCATCAGATGATGTCTAGCTCCCATCATCATCATCATCATCATCAGCAGAGCGTGCCGGCCGGTTACGAGATCATGCTACCACCACCTTCCATGTGACTAACAGATTACGAGGATGACCGAAGTAATCAAGGTCTTCACGGCCAGACCGACGACGTGGTGACACGTATACACGCCTTCGCCTGATCTCTCCGTTTTTTCTTTCGTCTCGATTCCAATCGTACGCAATAAAGAACAGCATGTCCGTGTGGCGAAATAATTGTTTCATAAAGCAGACGACACAATTGTTTGTAACTTTTTGCCTGAAACATGTTTATTTAAAAAGATATCGAATCTTTTTTTACACGCATTATGTGAACGATATACATATATTGACGTTTAAACATTTAAATGTTTATAAACATTTGAACAAAAACAAATTTTTTTAATTCTATAACTCGAAGAATTTATGAGCTGATACGCTTGAAACGATTTTAAAAGATGGTAAGATGTACGATGGCTCTTTTGGTGATCTTTTCAAGCAATTTATATGTCCATTGAATAAAACAAGATAAAAAAAGATAGATAACTTATATCAAACATATGTCAGATACGAGGTTAAATTTTTATTAATTAATTCTTGTTAATTAATATCAATTAATTATTAATAGTTTTATAATATTAATATTGTTATTAATATTAATAACAATGTTAATATATAACTGCATATGACATAGTAATCATAAAATCACAACTATGAAATGGAATATAAATCGATGTTTATATTAATCTGTCGTCGTTTTCCACTTTTAATATCAGCTCTAAATATGTCTTTTCGAATGAAAATAATCTATATAACGAGATCATGTTATGCGTGCAAATTTCTAAATGCAACCGAGTGCTATATCACAAAGCCATGGAACGAGCAAACCTAATCAATGAAAAGACGAGAATATATATGTCTGGTTTTATTTCGCGCATTTTTCTTCAAAGTGTGACCTAGCTTTTCGTACCAAAATTTTTCTCACGTAAATACCACTATTTAGTTTATTCACATATTCAAACTAACTCCCCCCTCCCAAAAATTAAATTTTTATATGCTTGTGAATCCAAAGACTTCAAGACATAATTGTAAGAATTTTAGTAATAAGTAAAGTTAATTTTTTGTAATATACTTCCTTCTTGCACCAGTGCAGATTAATCGTTTTCTTAAAATAGGAACTATATAATAATTAATTCATTGTGAAATATCAATCTCTAATTTCGAGGATCGAATACCATTTCACGGTATTTCTTAATTTGTTTTAATTTAATATCTTGTATTTTTTATAAAATTTCGGGTATGCGAGTGAAAACAACCCGTGAATGTAAGAAAGATGCTTATTTTGTTAGGTGTACGATATTTTTTGACGTTGTGTACGACGACATATTATGGCATATTATGTATTGTAAATTATTGCGATAAACTCACAGAATTTGTCTATAATGACTTCTGACAGATTACGGTGACGTATCGTGAAAAGTGACAAAGAAAAAGCAATTAACGTGTAACGCAGCTGAGAAAAATTGTGCTGCCTACTTTTCTTTTTCCACAATTGTATATAGATATTATACGGATTATGTATGTAATGTATATATTGCTAAAAAATAACAATGTATTGTGGATTACTGGTTTTTAATAAATAGACCTGCGTTCACACATACATATGTACACAACAAACACGCATGTATATGCACACTACGCACACGCAACATATACACATAAATCGTACGCGAGTGATGTTTCTTCCTTACTTTATTTTATAAGAAATACACACAAAGCTATATAATTATAAATATATATATATACACACAAATATATTATAGATGCTATATGTAAAATACATATTCCGCCAAACATTGCGCATTTTCTTTAAACCTCAATTTTTTTTAAGTAAATTTGGAGTAGTTCCAAGTTCTTTTCCAAAATTACATTTCCTTAAGTCTTTTTTATAACTGTTACATACATGGAAATATACGCGTAATAAGATTTGACTATGAATACCGACCTAGATATTAAACAGTTCTTTGTGTTCTGTTCAAAAAACATGAGAGAAAATATTAAAAACGTATTAACAATCGAAATAGTAGGTACCTTCAATGAGTACTTTATTTGTATAATGTACAGTCAGAGAAGCCTGGAGCCTGAGAGAGGCCATCCCGGCCTTTTATCGTCGATAAAAACATATTATTTTGATGCGCGTCCGTCCGTGCTACATCTGCAAATGTATAGTGTTATATCAACACCAGTATAACACCAATACATTTGCAGATGTAGTGCGAATGCGCACCAGAATGTTTTATTGGCAGGGTCGCGGAAAATGAACGTGGCTACGTGTAGTATCAATTTCGAAAATGGATATACTGGCGTTAGCGTACAGGAGCTTTCGACGTACTTACGGTCCCACGAAAAAGACCGGAATAGCCTCTCAATCATCATCGAGGTTTTACAATGGCGGTCTATACGTTCTCGAGGATTCTCGATTGTAATTGGTTAAGGATCAGTTTAATATTTATATCTTACATGTATTGATAAATATTAATAGCCCTCTCTCCCTCTCTCTCTTTTTCTCTTCTTTCACTTTCACATTTCCCAGACAGAAAAAAACAATGTCTAAAATCGGGACATAAGACGTCATTTAGCCATCTTTTCGTACGACATCTACAAGATGTCTTTTAGACGTCTTATGTTTAATTACTCAATAGATAATTAATTCCCGTGCTCAATGAGAGATTCGAGCTATTCACCGAAGCGTCTTTCCACGCGATTCACTCATTCGGAACGGAGGCAAGAGACACGACACGAATTCCGAGGTTATCGTCTCACTGCGACACGCGGGACAAGGATTCTATTAAAGATTCGGATGTATCGCGCTTCGAATCATTTGTCTCTCATGCAAAATTCACTTACCGATCACGGCACATTGTAGGAGACCCGTCACGGTCAAATCACAGCCGGGAAGAACGGGAGTGTGATACGTACGGGCGTCCTTTCGGCCATCCCACTCGTTGCACTTGCAGACGTTGCAGACGTTGCAGTCGACACGAGAAGGAACAGAATACAGAATATTCGGCGTACATTCAGCCAGCTTGCAACGCACACGCACACGCACACACACACACTCACACTTTGTAACCGGAGGATTTCTTTTCGTTCACGAGAAAGAAATTAGTTATACACGAGCGACAACGTCTCGCCGCGCCGCGACTCGTACCAACGTTCAACGAGTAACGTATTACTTGCGCGCGCGCGCCACGCGGCAAGTCGAGCGGCGAGCCGGAAGCCCCCGAATCCGGCCGAATCACGTTCGGCCACTCTCGCCGCTCGCCGCCGCGCGCCGACGCGGTACGCAGCACTCGGCACTCGGCGCTAACGTCGTCACGATGCCGCGACCGTTGAATGAATCCGCGAATTTCGGAGCAGCGTACGTTCAAAGTCGGCGCGCGGACGATTGTTTCCATCGGCGAGACGGCCTTGCTACTTTGTTTTCGCGGATATGTTACTCAATCATTCCTCCCGATGAATTTCGGACAAGGTGAAGTGTTTGTGCTCCGCGCGCGTTGCCGTGCTCCGTGCTCCGTGCCGTGCAGGGTGCTGGTATTCGGAACGCACGCTCGTTCGCGCGATTGGCATTCCTGCTTCTCGTTTCGCGGAAATAATCGACGACGCGCTCAATAATTTGCATCTTGCATCAAGATCAAGTGTATCAAGTGTCGCGCGAATCGAATCGCTCGCTTGAGACGAAGATGTCGAGGCGAAGGTATCCTGGTACGGCAATTGTGAGTTGTGAGTGATTTGCATTTTTATTGTGATATTCGCGGGCGATAATCGCTCGTCCCGCCCCGAGCCGCCATATGCCTGGACTATCGACTATCGAATGTGCATGGCATTCATTTACGCATCAGCATATCTCGAATCGTGTCGTGCTTTGAACGTGCTGTGTGCTGTCGCGGAATTGTCGTGCGAATATCCCAGATTCTTTTCGAAGAGCGGAAAGAGGGCCGAGTGACAACGTGAAATCGTATCGTGATTCAAATAATAGCACGCAGTGATACAATTAACATACAACGCATGAATATTTCTTATTTTTGTGTATTTCGTGCCGCGTAATCGCGACTCATCCTCGTTGTGCAAAGCATATATGTATTAATTACGTGCTCGATAAAGTACTTCCTTCCCATGGGTACGACCTTGGCGAGGTGGGAATAAGGCCCAGTACCCAGTACGAGGATTTTACCCAAGCAAAACTCTATTGTTCTGTTTGGATAAAAATCCAGACGGGGAAGCTAACGTACCCTCGTCCGCCGATTTAATTGAATGAACGAACCGCAGCCGGTTCGTCGCGTTTGCTTCGGGAGTGCCGTTCAAGTAATCGGACTAATTGTAAAGGACTTTTTTAAACGGGAGTGCCGTACAGTATCGCGCGAGAAAGACGTTTACTGAAATTAGTCCGCGCGCGATTGTAATTTATTATCCGCGAGTGTTTCCCGCGAGTGTCCTGTGCGGCGGGAGGAGAAGGAGGAGGCCTGACGTCCTGAGAGGAGGAGGAGGCCTAGGAGAGGCATCGAGCATCGCCGGAGCAACCTTGGGGTGAGTATCATCCCTTGTATCTGATAAAAATTAATAGTTCTTTTTTATTTATTCGAATTGTTATCTCGATAAATTAGAAATAATTACAAAAAGAGAAATTATTCAAAATTTTATTCTTGTAAAAATCTTTTTCGGTAAATAACTAATTATTGCTAAATATCTCATTAAAAGACAAATTAGAGAGGCGTAAAAATTATCTTTTAAAATGTTGATTATTTTGAGCAGTTTTTAAATTTGAATCTTATGTTTGTATGTTACAGTTATCATCGTAGCTACGTGGCTGCATACCTCCGTCCGTTGCGCATCAAGTTGGTGAGTCAAAAACATTTTTTTTGATTGATTTTAATATTATTTCATCAGCAACTTGTAATTTAATATTTTCTTTTTTAATGTGGACAGATCTTGCGGTAGCTTTTTATAAAATTAGAAATGGATAAATAAATGAAATATATTTGATAAGAAAGCCGTATTATATTTATTTTTATTGGTGATACGGCAATGTATACATAATTCCAATGCGTCCACAGAAAAAAAAGGAAAGATGATGACGAAAGTTTCCTGTTTTGCATCAAATTTCCGATCACAACATCACATAATCAACAATTTTATTTAATCTCGGTTTATTTAACATACAAGAGCTGTTTCTTAACATTGCGCGTCCAGTATATATAGCTGTATAATGTACGTATATGTTATAAGTAAATCTAAGTTACATTGATATGATCACGTTACGGGGTATTTGTACAAAGAGCGCACAAGTACAACTACTCGATTTGTTCGTAACTGCATTCAAAAACCGGTCATAACGTTCGATTAAAAAAAACTGTTAGTCATTTCATCTATTCTTTACGTCGTAGCGATAATGATCCTGATGTCCTCCTGGAGGATGTAATCACGAAGAAACATACGCGAATAACTTTAGTTTTTTTATCATTTTCCTTAATCGAAAAAATCAAATCTCCGAAGTATCGATACATTTTGTAATAATAAATATTCTCAAGATCTGATCGTATCGCGTATTTGAAATATTCAATACCAAAAAATTCAAGGAAATAAAGAGTCGGTTTAAATTTTTGCAAAAATAAAATTAATTTTTGACTTAAGAACAAATTGTATTTTCTCTGTCAAAATAAGTAAAATTATCTGCATTTTTTAATAATTATTCTGTATATCTTGTTCAGGACACCCTATGCATTAGGCTTCGTTATCTTTTATGCGAACAATTGGATATCTAGCACGGGATATAAAATATGTTCCCCATCGTACATTCGTGTGATGTCTTAAGATAAAAATTTTCTATATAAATATGACGTATTTCAATTTTTATGAAGGACATTTTACCTTTGTTTTTTAATGATACGAATAACAATGATATAAATAATTTGAAATTTCAATTCGTTTAACTGGCAGATTTTATACCAATGGAATCGATCGACGTCAAACGTGACATTTATGTTCCTCATAATTTTTCGCCGCAAACGACCGCGATTTGCCTCGTCTTTTTGTCCCACGTGCTCGACAAAAAAGCAAGCCACGTTTAATCCGCTCCTTCCCGGCACGATTGATTAAATGGCGTCATTTACCTCCCCGGAGGGTCGAAACTGGAAGTCAGGGATAAATTCGAATAACGTTGGACCGGCGTCGCAATACTAGATCACATATTCTGTGGGCGCGTATACGTTATAAAATTTTTCGAGAAGATTACGAATCTTTTTCTTTTTTTTCTTCTTTGCAAAGCACAGACGAATGTCCAATTCCCGTTTATCACAAATTTTATTGTATGCATTGTCCGCTTGGGATCATCGCCAAGAACTGACTGCGTGTGGTGCTAAATTATTACTACTATTGTTATCATTAATTGTTATTGTTACTCTCGACGTTATTATTATTGTTAACATCCTGCGTACGATAACAATGAAAGAAATAATTCTTACAGATATATAAATACGCTATCCGGGTCTGTCTCATAGATATACTACGTACATATTGTCTCTCAAGTACATACACACGTGCGAAATACAGCCTGCAGTTTATAGACAATAAACGTATGGTATGCGCGCACGTGTTTTACACGATTACACGTGTATGTATAAATAAATCTAATATATAGGCTATACGGTTATACATACAAGATACAATATATAGGACAAGTCACATTGAAAAAATATATGTATGTGTTTTAATTAGGGAGAGGAAGAAGAGGGTAAGCTACGTGCGTTTGTGTAAGCACATGGATATGTATGGTTCATTAGCGGTGGCGAGGAATCAATTGTTCGGCTGTGCAAAAAGACGTCGTTCGAGTTCGAAGTAACTTCTCTCCTTTGATATAATTCTCGAGTTTTAATCACATTTATGTCATTCTCATTTTAGCTCTTATATTTTCTATTCGTTTTTATCTCTCGAATTTGTTTCCTTATTTCCGTCCTTCTTTTCTTTATCTCTGTTTATACGCATTCACAAGCGTTTCTATCAAGCGCTATCTTGCGCGATCTTATCATCGATCATTGTTGTCGCACGCTCCACCGCAGCGTGAAATATGTGCGAACAGGAGAGATGCGTCTATTTAAGCGTGCCGTTAGCATCCGAAAATATAATTCGGGTTTACCACCCGAGAATTCGCAAGCTGCCGGAGAATGAATGTCCAGGCGTGTATGTACAAGCAACCGAGAATTTACTGAACGTAATCATGTATTTATGTATTATGTAACGTTATCCGCGATCCGCGCACTGGGATATTTATTGCTTGCATCGCGCCGAATGTAAATCTTAAAATCGGTTGATCGTACTGCGACAGAGTTTCGAAGAAACCGAGGGGTCTCGTGTCATTTCAATTTCACCTTAATCTAGACTTTTATGGTATATGTACATGTCCCTTCCTTCTCCCTTCGCGTGGTACGGTCGCGGGTGCGATTGCTTCATCTCTATGACAACTGAATCAGGAATTCTCGTCAAATATAAATATTAAACGTTGTACTCGCGACGAGTAAGAACGAGAATTTATATTAATAAAATAAAAACGTATAATATAGGAACAGTCTAATAACACAGTTGTTAACAGCTAATCTACGATTAAGTCTATAAACTTGTTCTCACCGCGGCAAGGCGATTTAAATAAACTTTAGATAAATTGCGAATTAGTAGCTAAAAAGACAAAAATATACAATTTTGGAGAAACATATGAAAAATGAAATAGCGTCGAACGAGAATTTTTAATAATAGATAAGAATAAAAAAAACTAATAGAAAAAATATCTTTTCACTTGATAAGATATATTCAATAATCACTTCAAATCGCTCCGAACTTGAGAATATCCATGCAAAAAATGAATACTTTTTACTTCGTACAAACATTCACTAATATAATACGAGATAATAATGATGGTCCAGAGATCAAGGAAACTAATACTATGGTGTAGACCTGTCTCTTTTATGATTTTTCATTTAAGTTAGAGTCCTACGATGGGTTAACATTAATACATTTATTCTTATATTTTATATCTTAATTAATCGTAATTACACTACGCTTTTAATTATGTTATAATTTACAAGTTACGCAATGTGTCATATTAAGTTAAGGGATTCAAGAAGATTCGGCAAACATAGTACGAGGTTGGTGCGAATTGGTTCTCTCTTGCTTCTCTTTTTCTCATTCTCCCTTCCAAAGTTTATAACACTCACTGCCGCTTACAAATAATACTGAATCTACTCCAAGTATTTTCAGCCGCACCCAAAGAGAGACATTCTTACACAGTATCGTGCGCAACATTCCACAACCTTCTCCGCTCGTGTCGGTATTCGCTTCGACGTCGAATTAGCGAGATGTTAGCAGTTTCATGTGCGTATGTCTGGCAATGAATTTTCCTTGTAAGATTATCGATGAGTTGCAGATCATCCGCTGCTATTAACTCTTAAAGGAATCTTTTTCATTCATAAGAATAAGAATAAGAAAGATTTAATATAATTCTGATTCTTAATAAACTTTAAATAATTTTTGAAAAATTTTTGAAAAATTTCTATAATTTTTTATACGATACAAAATATTTTGCCAGATTTTTCTGTCCATAAATAATCAATCTGAATTTACACTCTTAAATAAAAGATTTATTTAAGAGTTAACGATTGACGTTACGTAATCAATGTAATCATGATCGTCTTGTAAGTTTCGCGAAATCTCATTGACGATCGTATATAAAACAGTCTTGGCAAACTGAAAAGTTGCTTTTGCACATTGCTCGTCGACAAACGCGCGCTCTCTTTGGGGATCACACTAACAGTCTTTTACAAAGGTACGATCTTCTCGTTCCGATGTACGGGGGTATCGTACACGGGCACACACTTGTAATATTGTGGTGGATACGATGCATACGACGCTTCCGAAGGTGACAGACGGCCGCGAAATCGGCTGCGCACGATATGGATTATCAGTAGCAGACACAGTAGCGCGAGTACGACGATTAACGTAATCGGCACTGTGCCCCAGCCCCGGCTGGTAATCTGATTAATCATATCGTTCTCCTTGATCGTCTGGAACAAACGTGATAATGGTAACTCTTAGATTGCTTTTTCTTTCGATAAGTTTGTTAATAATACTATTTTTCGCGATTCGAGCAACTCAAGCGTTCGCAAATATTTCCGATATACATAGTTGAAAAAACAAGTTACTTTGTCAAAATACGTATAATTAATATATCGTATAATGTGGTACTAATGATAAGTATGGGTTTTAAAAAAATACGTTATACATAAAACTCACTGTAATTGGGCATATGGGGCAACAAGTGCCCAGTTTCGGTGGCAGCGGATTACTGCAGGCCACCGAACAGATGGTTTCTTTACAATTAAGTCGCCCACCGGACTCGCAAGTGCATGTGGTGCAGCTGTTTGGATGCCAAGTCGATCCCTCCGGATGCGTCTCGTTCAAATGGTCCATGCACGAAGCTCGACAGCGGCATATCTGCAAGGAGAAATCCATCAGTGTCCAATTAAAATAAGTTCGTTTATTGCCGTAGGATATTTCAAAAGGTGCAGTTTTTTATTCTGATATTCTTCTATTTTTATTTATACCTCTCGTGAAATAGTATAACGGAGTTCCGATCGTTGTACTTACGGGACAGCCGCGCTTGTTCGTCTTATAACCGAAATTGCACCTCTTCCTGCATCCGACGAGCGGCGGACAGCCGGCAGTGGGCGGCTTGCACTCGCAGAAGGTGCAGTCGTTCTCGTCCATGACGAGTTCGCAGTGAAGGTCGCACTTGACCTCGGGGCAGATTCTTTTGTCGTCCGTGGTGTCCAGGGCGGTGACATTCGGCGTCTGACAGGCGCACACCGGGCAACCGTCCTCGTCCTTGACGAGGTCGCAGTTGAGCCCGCAGTGCGGCAGTTCCGGGCAAACTTTGTAATCTTCCGGTAGCACATCCGGCGCGAGGTCGACCTCCTGGAGAAGACGAGAGTCGTCAGTTCGCGAGATAGAAGCCGGGAGTAGCGTTGCTGAGAGGAAACCACCGGAATTCCTCTTATTCGCCAAGTTCGCTTCGCGCGTGAAGATTCCGAGAAGAAAACGTCTTCAGCTGCAGGTACGCGCGCGTTTCAGAGATAAGGGAAACTGTGTCTTTACCTTAGCTAGATCACGACTGAAAATCCGCGCGGCGGACGTTGTTGCAGACGGTTGCATTTAGCTAAGGTTGATAGAGAACGTTTCGTGGTGGACGAGCAGATACTACGCGGGAGATTGCATTCTTATCGTAGGTAATCGTCAGCTAACCCGGAGCAGTTCTTGTTCGTCATATCGTATTCTAGATTGCATAGTTTTGTGTTTGCATTGTAATATGTTGGATATTACAAGTCTACAGTCTATTAATTCGAAAATTATTTCCAAATTTATTCGATTTTTCAAATTAAAATGTTGATTAAATATAAAAGTAGGTGCAGTAATTGTTTTAACGCAATTCTTTGTAGTTTTGTGTTTCCTATTTGTATTATATCTTCAACGTTAAGTAACATGGCCTAACAGCTACTTGCTACTTTTAAATTTGCTCAAAATTATCGGCAATTTTTCCATACTCTTAACCCTTACCAAGTCATCGGCGCACTCGCAGATCGGGCAGTTATTCTTATCCGTTCGGAAGCCGTGGTAGCATTTCATCTTGCAATCGTCCAGGGACATCTTGCAGGACTCGTCAGGACGGTGATCGAAGGTGCTATTCGTCAGCTGTGGGCAGTGAGGGCAGCATTCGCCCGGATCAGGTGGTATCGCGTTCTCGCAGGACTTGCACATGGTCGTTTGGCAGGACGCGATTCCGTCCTCGTTGCAGATGCAAGTGATACAGTCGTTCTGTTTCCATTCCTCACCGAGTTTCCTCGAGACACCCTCGTGAATGCAGTTTTGCGGTTTCTCTTCAACCTTTGCCCAGGAGATCGGATCTAGAAAGGATGAGACGAATAAAAAGGAAGTTAGATAAATCGGCATACATTGACACTTCAATTTATACATATATTATACATGTACGTAGGAATAAATTTTATTTTTCAACGGGACTAAATGGGAATGGCGGTTAAAAAAATTTCCGTGAGATATAAAGAAAAATGAAGAATTGAAATTTATACGGATTTAATTTATATAGCCTATTAGAGAAGAGCAAGAGTAGAAAACTTGGAGTATTCTTTATCACAGCGTCACGTAGGTATATTGAAATGTCATTTAACTATCGGATGAAAAAAAATATTTAAGGACATTTTCTTGACAGGACTATTAAATCGTACCAACATCATTCCATCGCACTGAGATTTTGATGATACGCTAAAAAATATAAGAAATATTTTCTGAAGACAGTTTATAAATAACTCACGGGGAATATACCGCCGCCGGGAAGAGTCGCTAACCCAAATATGGTAGTTTTGCGAGCGAACGAGGGAAAACTTGGGTGAGTGTCTCGGTGTTCCCGGAGTTAGCGAACTTTTGCATAAAACTGTTGCAACGGATTTTTCAACGTCGCACTGAGCGCGTCATTGGCACAATCTCGTTCGTTCCACGCGCAAACGCGATCACGTTTTTAAGATATCCTTCAATCTTGACGAAGAATCGCCGTATTATTAGCGAGGCAACCGGTTAATTATGCATACGAGATTACGAGCGCGTATAATCGGCAACCGCGCGCGTTTACGCGCTCCTCTTCGACGATCAAGTCATTATTCGGCGATTTTCCAGCGGCGACAAGCGCTCGTCCGGTAATCATCAAAGCGCCGGAAATTGCAGAATTTCACAAAGATTTGCAATCTCGCTTAATATTCATAGCGCCCTTAACACGCCTGCCACAAAGCCGTCTTACGCCTCTCGTCGCCGTTAATAACTCGCGAAAATCTAATTATCTGCGACATTATTTCGTTACACGGACGATCGGGGAGGATGGTATCGCTGCCATTAAAGCTGTCGAGCGTTCTTGATGTAAAACACCGCGATTAAGCTTCTCGGGATGACTTGGCTATTCACGCGAGCGTCGTATTTCGCTTAGAGCGCTTTTATTTATGCGCTCTTCTTCTCTCCTTCCCTCCCTCTTTACACAACCGAGTGCCCGTACGTGAAATTTACATGCCCAAGTACGCTCCAGCTGGATAGTAAACCCTTGAGCGCTGATCTTTTCTGCATGAGACAATTCTATACGCGCGCTGCTTTTAAGTCGCCACGTCCGCATCGCCGCGTCGGCACTGATAACAGATGAATTTGTCGTCGCGCTGAGAATGGTATGTGCATTATAATCAGGCAAGTGCATTGTTCCGTTCTATAAAAAATTTCATTTTTTTCGCAACTTAACCGGCTGTAAATACAAGTTATAGGCGCTGCTTTTGTGATCTCCGCCCACGCACGTGTCGCCGCCCGAGAAAAAAAAGTCCTTAATTATTACCTCGATTATTATCTCGCTATTGGCGTCGATTTTAGCACGCGTCTGCTCTCTACAATTCTACATCGTGGAAAGAGACATGTGGGTCAGGCGGTCGACCGTAGATGCGGGTATATTATTTCTATCCCCAGCCGCGTCTCATTTGCGAGCGTTCATTCATAACGCCTAACGCCTCCCGAACTTTAAAGTGGCGCGTTCCCGTGAAAAATTGACTCGGTAACGCAAAGAGGCAAAAACAATTTTCGCGAGCCTCCGCTGACGCGCGGTCGGCCGGCCGAGCTCGTACTCTCGTATAGTTCCCCATTATTTCCTTGTCGCGACACACGTACGGACGTACGTTCGCGTTGAAAGGGGAAAAATTTGCACGAATTTTTTTCATCGGATACATCGTTCGCTGACTGGTTGTCTGGCTGGCTGGCTGGCTGACTGGCTGACTGGCTGTCGATGGTCCCTCGCGTAATATCTTTTCCCCACCGTTTCACATATAGCTTACACCGCCGGAAAAAAACTAAATTCGTGAGCTTTTGTAAGAAATATGAAAGAGCGGGTGTTCCCTTTATGTGCCCGAAGAACTTTTTTTTTTATTCCGTTTCATTATTCTGGATGTTTCATTACTCTTTGTAATCTGCACTGCGGCGAGGGGACGATATCGACGGCCGAAATTGAGGGCAATAAAAGCGCTTTTGTAGAAAATATTAAAGATATAATCTCTCTTAGCAAAGAGAATGGGAGTTCGAGAAGAACGAGAGGAAAAAGAAAGATGTGTTAAATGAAGAATTGTAAGTTCTTACGAGCTGCGAAACGAATATCCGATCCAATATCGTAAAAAGATATAGGAAAAATTACGCTCGAATTAATATTCCGGACAAATTGAACGGAAGATAATTACACATCTAGAAAAACATTTACGGTGAATCAATTGTAAATATCGTTAACAGCTTCGATCAGGACATCAAATCGTTGACGAAGTAATTAAATTATTTTTGTAATTAACATGTAAAATACACTTTTACAGCGAAAACCGGTGTGAGAGAACATCTATCTGTATAATTTAATCCGATTGTATCGCTATTTACCTCAACGCGGTATCAGGGTTTACGTCAATATTTATTATCGCGTGTACTTTTCGACGAAAGCGTATTAATTAAACGAGGCATCAACTATGTACGCGTGACCGATAATGCGGACTATGGGCTAATGAATATTGTTAACAAGGTAGAACGCTGTTTAACTGTCGCATAGCTGTTTAAACACCGTCCTGTACGATACAGAACTGGAATGAATTTACCGTATGATGTAAAATGGTATTTAATTGTCGAGAATTTGATCGATTGAAAGAGACCCGCGATGTCCGAGACCTATTTAATCGATCGAAATATATTTAAACGTATTTAAATATTACGCGTACTTAATTTTTTATTTCCTGACGCAATCGAATATTTTAATCATTTCGCTCGTAAAATTTTGCTGCTTCAATTCAGCATTTATTGAGTGTGATACATCGAGGCAACGCGTTCACTTCCAAATGCCAAAATGAAGTATAATCGAGCACAATAAATCGATATCATTAAGAGAGCCACAAAGAATAATCTCTTGGCCGCGATAATAATATTTCTAGTGTAATGATTTGTAGCTGTCCATAGCGTACTTGGGGTAGAAATGTTATTAAATTTGAAAACAGGCACGGAGCACTATTAAATTTTAACAAAGAGAGATAGAGGAAGAAAGAGAGAGAGACAGAGAGAGAGAGGGAGAGAGAGAGATTTCGCGAGATAAGAATGACTTCATTAAAATTCAACAGGTAGATCGAAAGTTCCAGCAAGAACGGCGACGGTGTAACTTTAAACGTCGTAACTTAAAAACCGCCGCTCGCTGAAATATCGCATTTGAGCATTATCTCTGCTTACAATCTGCGCGACTAGCATTTATAATGTCGGTAGATTCTAGAACGAATTTCAGAAAATAATGGTAGCGTTGGTATTTAGAAGGTTATCTAATTTCCACGTAATTTTATAAAAACTACGTAGAAATTTATGTGATAAGTCTTTTTTTATATGTGACACCGATAATTGAAAGTAATAGGATCGGCGAATTAAAAGATACACTTCCGAGTAACCGAAGTGAAAAGTTCTGAAAACGTCTTGGTGGATTCTAAACGACGAAAGAGAGAGAGAGAGAGAGGGGGGTGGAATCTTCTTCATTTTGTCGTAAAAATCTCTTCGCTCTTTCAGAACCTCATTATATATATGTATATATATGTAACTCCGTCACATATATAACGTATACACGCTCTATTTCCCTCAGCCCTTCCTCTCTCTTTCGGTAACGGAATGCCGTGCGTCCACAGGAAATGCGTTGATTACGATTGAGGAAGTCCTTCGTGCCGATATCTGAAGTACATTGAGGCTACAAACTCAACGAACGAGCTTGCCTCGCCAGATTGCAATTCGAGCATCCGAGGGAAAGAAAGAGATAGAGATGGAGAAAGAGACGGAGGGGAGGGAAGAGAGGACGTATCGGAGCATTCGGAGCGCGAGAGCAGCGAGCGAGAAAGAGAAAGGGCCGGGAGAGAGAAAAGCAGATATCCCCGAGATATCGATCCGATATACGGCGTATTCCGCACGCCGCGCGCCGTTCCTATCGCCTGACAGGAACCAACCTCGATTACGACCTTACGTAATTACCTGAGGGTCTGCAGTCGTGAAGGGGGCAACAGCTACCGGGTGTCTCCGGCTTGGCCGCCCGGACCTCGACCGGCCGTTGACCAGATCGGCACTTGGGCGGCGGACACGTCGGGACGCATTTGCAGATGCCATCGTCCGTCAGGACGCTGTCCTCGGGACAGAACGACTCGGTCCGGTGATGGTGATCTGCAAAACCGGTGTGATTGGACGCCATCGACTTGTGTTACCGACTCGTTAAATAAGAAAGACGCATTCTATTTCTATGCTTGTCACGTTAATTATTATATGGTAATTATACTTGGTATTTCTTAATTATCGGTATTTTACGTTCGCGTGAGAGAATTGTATTTTTATAACTTTATAAGCGATCAAGTCAACGTTGTGTGCCAACGGCAATGAGACTTTTATTTCCAAGATTTTATTTATTTTCAGTAAAAATTGTAAGTGCTATCTTATATAAAGTATTCCGTGTCGGTTGTTTAAAGTCAACATTATCATCAACCTGATGTTTTTCAAACGGTACGGTTTAATCAAAGGAAAAGCATGATATTTACACCACCACCACCACCACCGTCGTATCATTTTCTCGGTTCCGCCAACACAGTCCGATCTTCCCCGCGCACACGGCCATTCGTTACACTCGGTAAACATTATTTTCCGCTGCGAACACGGCCCCTTTTATGGATTCTATTACCTGAGGGAACGCAGTTGTAGCGCGGACAGCAGTTACCGGGGGTCCCGGAAAATGACCCCCTTACCAGCACCGCCTGCTGACCCGGTCGACACTTGTGGGGTGGACAATCCGCACATTTGCAACCGCCGCCATTCTCGTTCGGCATGCTATCCTGCGGGCAGTCGTCGACACTGTGCTCGGCTCCTTGAAACAGAAAAATCACCAGTGAGATTAACGTCAGGACCAGAATTCTCGGGGACGGTCCCGACGGTCGGCGATATGTCCGACGAAGGACGGCGCCGTTAAAGCGCTCCACGTCGAAAGATATCTCCGCCCGGGTGTTGGATATCCTGGGATTCTTCTCCAAACGCTTGAAATTGCGCCAGGCTATTCAGTGTACTTTATTATCAATGGTACTTTGCACCAATTTGCTGTCGTACGGAGTGCCCAAAAATTATATAGCCATTACTTTCGTATATCGGTTCTCGACCGATATAGAGAAAATTTATCGTTGGCAGAAATGTTAAACGCTACAAATAACGTCCGAGTCCCGAGTCATAATTCTACGACGATCTACATAAAAAGATTATTTTAATTATTTTGCTTTCTAATTTAATGTAATATATGCGTAATATATTCACTGAACGAGTTTCAGTGAAGTTTCAAGAATATATGTATGTTGCTAGCAGAAGCTTAATATCTATTCGATTTCTATTCATTATTCAGCTCGTTAATTGATCTTCAAGTTAGCGATTCGTTCTTTCTTTGTCCAAAATAATGTGATGACTGTAATTTCCTGAAAATAATTTTTGCACGCTGTCTTTCCCAGCCTCTGCCCTGAATGAATCTTTTAAACTTAAAAACCCCTTTCCATTAATAATCTGACAGCAAGTGCTCTGTAATTATGTTGATATATGTGACAGACGGACGTATGCGCGTCTCTGTGAAAAAGACGTCGGTTCTTCTGTACGGATCGCTGGGCACCAGTGTCACGAGTTATACGATGTGTACCAGCGACATTAATATAAATTCCCAAATGAGTAAGGAAAAAAAAGAGATATATCCTTGTCACTCACACACACACACACATACACAGAGAGAGAGACGTGGTGAGGATCGATTATTTTATTCAGCGGATTATCCCGATCGAAGATATACACGTATTGTCCCATGTGTTCGCGGAGGTTCCGTTGTGCCGGAGAACGAGAAAAATAGCGAGCTTGATGGATGCCAAACTGGAAACCTCGGAGGTATAAATGCGATGCGCTGAGGTATAAAGAGAATGATAAGCGGAATAAGAAGATAGTGCGAATCCATGGCGCACCGGTAAATTCTGTTCCTGGCAGTTTTATAAACGGAAATGGATTATTTTCTAACGATTCATTTGCAACCGCTGCGCCGTGTTTCTATTTGTTTCTTGTAAGTACTGAAATAAACATCCGAGCGATGCAAAAGTCTCGGAGACATCGTAAAAACGTTTAAAGTTAGATATTCAGAGACCGTCGTATTTAATTACGAGATGGCTGTAAATTCTCGGAACTCTATCACACCACGCAAATGTTCATAACGTGAGTCATCGTTGTCTCATACATACTAAATGTGTTTGTTTGCATACAAAGATAATTTCCTGCAGATTACATTCGTGCGGTCCCAGATTGATCTTGAAAGCTCAGCGAATTATGTTTTTAGTGAAATGGTCACAATTATAGAATTTCCATGTCGTTATCCACCCTACCAAATTCTCAAATTAATAGTTGTATTTTAATTATTCGTTATCAAATAATAAATGTAATTTATCATTGTTGTCGCGTTATAAAAGAATTCTGAAATTGATCTAAAAATTTTCAAAATTTTTATGATGCAACGTAAGAATATTTGTGGAATATAAAATTGTGAAATATGCATAATTGTGAGCGACATCGAAGTCTGTTACAGTTACGTAATATCGCAACAAAAAACTAGATGTGGAAGAAATACGTTGGAGAGAATAGAAAAAGTTTAAATTTGTCCTTTGTATGGATTTGGAAAAGCGAAGTTCGTACATGAAAAAGATGCTTCTCTGTTGTAGCTGTTAAGGAAAGCGGGATATTCGATATCAAGAAAATTTTTAGTATCATCCTCTAAATGTGAAACTGTAAGGAAAAGTCCCGCGAGACAAACGCGAATCTTTAAAAGAAACAAAAAATTCAGTCACACAAAATATGGTAAGAAAAGTCGTACCACATATGAAATACTTTTACAGAGAAGAAGGTGAAAACAATGGCAATTTAGAGAATAAAAAGGAATTGCTTTCACAATTAAAAGTTTTCCCTCTGAAGAAAGCGAATTCTCTCTTAAAACTTGGTTTGCGTAGCCTAATGGACTTTAATTCTGCCCGTGAAAGTTTTATATCGAACGTCTCGCTCATAATTTTGAATAGTCCATAAAATATACATTACAGAACACAAAAAGATAGTAATTTCATCTTTGTGAGAGTCGTTGTTTCAATGACACTTTTCAATATCAAAGCGGTCCTTGCTAGTCCATCGCACACATGACAGAAGTCGTTGAAATCGGCGATTGCAGTTGATTCTCGTATCCGTTGGATGAGTTTGCACATCCTCTGGAACGCGCAATCCGCTGTACTCAGCGAGAGGAGAGATCGATGACTTAACAGCAAGAATGCCGTGTGCATGATGCACTCACAGTGCATTTCGTGTCACGACCAGTCCTGTTGTCCGTTCGTTCTTTGCGTTTCGGCCGCTGACATGACAGAAACGAGAAGATACGATCTTCTTGTCGTCCGGTGCCGGTTGCACGCAGCCTCTTTGTGTCCGCCTTTCGCAATTTCGCGCCGGAGATTTTGAAGCCGGATAAGTCTCGTTCTCGTTACCGCCGCTGCCGGCGAGAAACGATGAAGAAGAAACGAATAAAACGCGCCTTTCGGTTTTCGACGGCTTTCGGCTTTCGGTTTTCGGCGTAACTGAAGGGTACATCGGTCAAAGGTTAAGCTGCGGCAAGTCCTTTATCCGAAAGGGCTACAGAAGACCCTCTCTCTTCATCTCTTTCTCTCTCAGTTCGCGAAAACCTCCGTATAATATCCCCCTCGGCGAGCAGAGGATGATATCCATTGGATTTTACTGCATCTGTTTGAAGTCACGGTTTAACGCTCGATGATTCGGTTGCTTTATAATCTTTCTGATAAAAAGCGTATTTTAGACGTATTTTAGTTTTTCAAATTTTTCGTATTTTGCTATCACTTAATATGAAGATTTATAGTCATCTAATTAAATCTATTTAATTAATTTTATTTTTTTTCCTTTAAAAATAGCTTTATTTGTAATAACTAATACTGATCGTATATAACAACAAGATCTTACAATATAAACGATCGTATAATAGTTAATCTATTATTAAATTCTCTTAGTAATATTATAAGCAATATAAATATTGATGCAATTTAAATGTAATATTTTTTCATAGTTTAATGTATACTGTAAATCACAGGAAGACTTGTATTAGTCATAAGATATGCTGAAATATCAAGTTTAGTTATAAAGGTTTCCCGAGACTTAATACAGAAAGCTGTGGTTTATATTCCCCGATCGAGATTGGCTCGTAAACTTCTGGAAAATATAGACGAAATTTCGCTCTCGTAAGAACGAACTCATTGTTCAAGGGCGATTCGAAAGGATCCAGCCATGCGATAAAATGAGTGCTTTCCTTTCTGTTTTTACATTCCGCTGTACACTCCCCTATTTTTTTTCGAAGATCCTTACCCATGGGATCGATCGGCGTGTTCTTATCTGTACCTTTCCGTATTTTATGCGTCCGTCCTTAGGTAGATAGCGCGCCTAAGGCACGCGTAAATCGGCACGAATCGCGTCGTAAAGATAGCAGGGTTGGATAGAGACTGGGAAGTAACCGGCGAAATTAACTTTAAAGGGTAAAAGATAAGGCAAAGAAGAAAGGGCGAAAATTAGCTTTTGTTTCAGAGAGGCGGTTTTGGCGGTAAACGAAGTAATATCGACGCGATGGAATCGCGATTCGCGCTGCGATACGATCGACGTGCCAGCTGATTTATTTCAGCGACGTGTATGTACACGCGACTGTACGGTATACTTGGTGAATGAGGAGAGGAAAGTGGGTAATTTCCTGCGAAAAATAACATCGTGCGGTGCTCACGAAACGGGCAAGCGCCATGAGGAGGAAGTCCTGATCGCTGCCCCCCGTTGCTCCTTCGACAGTGACGAATGACTGACGAAGGTTCGTTTTGTATTAATAATCGCGAACTCACACTCCGGACATAATTTTTCTCCAGGAAGCATATTTTCGATTGAGTATACGTTATCGTTGGATGTTATCGAGCGTGCAAGAAATAAACGAAAGTTCACTTGAAAAGGGAAAGATGGACCATGATAACGAAAATTGCATACAGATTACTTTCTTTGATCAATATCGCCGAGTCATTCTTTTTTCAATAAAAATATTGTTTTATATTTTATGTACATAGTTTGCAAATGAGACAACGTTATATTTGATTAAACGTATAAAAACGTATACGATGCAAAAATGCATCGGATAAATTAGCATAATCGATGACAGACCATAGATTGAGCGATTGCTACATTTTTATGCAGCCCAACATTAAGTACATTTTGGTACGCGCTGTTATTCAAAAACGTGGAAAAAAATACTACTCGCCGTAAAAAAATTGCATCGAAAACAATGCCAATGGAAGATATTGGAGCTCGATCTCATTGGACCATTTGGCAAAATCGCGTGGCTGGTATGCAATGAACGGCTTGCGCCTTGCTTGCTCTAACAATAAGTTCATTCGGTATGCAAGAGTTAGCGGCTGAGTCCAGAGCTAGGAGCAAGCTAATGCAATATCCTCGGTACGAAACGTCTGCTTGCTGTGCCGGCTCTCTCGCGCGTTTTACGTCACAGGGGCTTTATCCCGACACGCTTTTCCAGGTTGGTATATTCGGCACCATCCGCACGGATGCTTCTTTTCTCTTTTGCCACGGGCCGCGGCGTTGCATCGTCGGCGCAATACTAATCGTTGTATTAATTTGGCACTTCCACGCCGGGCAAACGTGGCCGTACTCGTTTATTTGTTTCATTCAATCGTATTCTCGTTTCTCGTTACGCGCCCCGATGTATTTCCTCCTTCGTTATCGCCTCACCCCCGTAATTTATATTTCTGTTATTATTGGAAAAGTTTTCTACCCGGAGCTCGATAAAAATTTATTTCCGAGTGAAATTCGGCTCTCTCTCTCTCTCTCTCTCTCTCTCTTTCCCTTTCTCCCTCCCTCCCTCTCTTTCTCATTCCTTCTCTCTTTCGTTCTCGTCCTCTATCTTTTTTTCTATTTCTCATTCTCGCCATCGATTTTCTCATTCGTGAAACTTCTGTATTGCAAACTGTACGTCATTGTCGTATTAATCTTGAGACTGATTTGTGCCGCGTAATGCCAACGTCACTGACAGCCGTGACACTGTCACAGTACGACACGTATTCTCATTAGACTGCCAACGTAGCGATGCTTTTAGAAATATCGATACTCACAACAGAGGTATTTACGTATTTACGTATTTAAGAGCGACGTTACAAAGAAACTAGCTAAGCAAAAACTCAAAGCTTCTGTTTAATAATTCATGGTTTATCCCGACAAGAATCGCATGAATATATTTTCATATTTTGCACAACGAGAATAGGAGACAACTTGTCGGCAGCGGTTGTAATTTTTTCGAAACTGATGTGCCAAAGCTCGGAATAAGTGCGCGGAATAAAAATACAAGCTCGTGCCTCTTGGTTGCCATCAATGTCTCGTATTTATCCCGCCAGCTCTCTTTATATCTTATCTCGACTCTTCTACCTGTCGTGGTCTTTATGTGCCTCGAAGCTGATGCAAAAACAAATGACGGGAATTGTACTCGAGCTGCACACAAGAGACGGCAAAGAATTGACGAAGAGGCGAAAAACTGAACATTTGCGCACGGCGTCTCGTCCTCAGTTCTTCTCTTTGTCTTCTCGTCGACTTCCCAGCTCCCTTCTACCGCTGCTACTATACTGTTGTTGCTGCTGTTGCTGGCAACGGCCGACGACTACCGCAACCAGTTAACAGTTAACGCGTTAACGTCGGACCCATTCTCTCGGGCTCTGCACCAAGATGCACACTCGAGTTACTAATTTACGTCCGACGTGACAGCGCACCCTTTGCCTTGTTGGTAACCCTCGCCCTTCGCCAACGACGTCAAAGTAAACGGCTTCGGTGCACGCCAGGTAAACGCCACGCGCACGTGCGCACTTGCAGCGTGCACACGTGCAACACACACACACACACACATACATATACGTCCCTTTCCCCCACGAAAAGATTCTAGACTATAACATCCCCGGCTTCCCAAAATGCAAATTGTTTGAAAATGAATCTATCAAGGACTTATCTTGTCGAAAATAAATTCCGTTATCATAAGTATTCGTGTAATTAATGTTATATAGAATAATTTATTTAATCAAATTCTTTACAAAACCAAGAAGTACATAAAGTACAAAAGACGGATTTGATAAGTTTTCGACAATGCATTTGCTTTGAAGGAAAATGGTGATTTGAGGTTGCCTAAGTGTACAGGTGAGCGAACTAGAAACTAGGTAATGCGGAGTAGTTACTGCGATCTTGAATAGGGGAATGTGCAACCCAAATGTCCAACTACCTTTGAGAATGCTTTGAAGTGGTTACCTTGGATGTCGGGTTATTATTCAAAGGGCACCAATTCGGCAACTACAAAATCTTCTGTCAGTTTGTGCCGCGGAATCTATTGCGCGATAAATTGCATTTAATTAAAAAATTAATCCTTTAACGTTAACTGTGTCACACTGTATTAATTATTTCCTATCAATTTTTCTTCTTTCATCTTATACAATCCAAGACAATTTATTAAACATTTACAGATTTCAGAGAGTAATTTATCTTCAAAATAATTTTTTAATTATAATTTATAAACGTGCAAAGCGTCAGGTTAATGCAATTATTTGTATGATTTATATAAACAAGTAAGTACATCGAACAGCACGCTTGAGATCATTTTCCCCGTCTCTTAACACTGCTGTTCCTTCGACTGCATTCGACTGCACCTCTGACATTTGGAAAGTATAAATTCGTTAGCCTACATCATCCACTTCGAATCCCGTTTCTACTGCAACGGGTTAACTGCACATTGACCTTGCGTGCCATGTCTGACGTCAGCCAGTGCGATCGTTATCCGATAAAGTTATCAATCGATTCAGGCCCCCGCCCGGTTTGCCAGCCGACCCGATTATTGTTTTCGGATGGTATACACGATCTTCCGCAAGCACAGTGACATGAGATGGGTCTCGTCGTAGTACGCAATAGAATCAGGCGGTGGGCGGTGGGAGAGCGGATTGGTAGGAGTAGAGAGGTAGATGTTAGTACAGAAGAGATTAACAAATACGTTCGCGCGCGCGCACGCACAAGTGAACACAAGAGAACAAACAACACAGGTGAATACAGCCGAAGGCGGCACTCCGCGTAAATGAAAGGAGAAAAGCGCAATATACAATCCGTCACGCGTACGTATACTTCTCCATCTAGATCCCTCCTCTATATTCTCGTACACACTCCGACGGCATTTTCTGGCATAATGAATCTATTTGTCGTCGTCCAGTAATTGCCCTAGATGGCCTAGATGAATTGATCATTCGCGAAACACGAAGCGTATCTGTTGGAACGAGTTCTTTAAAATAAATGACGAAATTATTTTCTATAGGTATATGTGTATATTAATTTTGTAATCTTAAATTTAAAATCTACAATTAGTTGTACAAGAAAAAAAAATAATGGATTTCGAAAATATATACATCTATAAAAGACATGATAAAAATATAATGAGATCATGCTGCTACATTGTCATTTTATGCAATTTGTTCGCAATGCAACAACTTTGTCTTGTTATATTAAAATGAATTGGCCCTATCTAATTAATTAAAAGTATCATTGTTCACAAGTTTCTCAGAAATATTCCTGAATGATACAGAAAAACGTTAGATTCGACCCAGATACGTGGTAAAACCAGCGTATTCATCGTAGTTAATTAAACATTGCGTCTAAGAAGTTAAAAATATCTAGTGGAAATTACAATCTTTTATTTTACACAAGTAAAAATTTATCATTGCCTCGGCTAGATTCGCAACGTCGGTTCCATAACAGATAAACTTTTTACACAAACTTTTTGAGAAGCGACTTTTTCAACGGTTTTTCTTTTCAACGTTTTTGCGCGTCAGCAATTATTTACGATTGAGTTGCAACGATCGTTGTACAACTTTCGTAATTGCTCGAGTATATATGGTAATACGAGCGATAATCAAAAGTTCATCCATGATCTTTCTAATTAAATTCGTCATTTCAAATCTAACTCTAATCGAGAAAGATTCAAAATAAAAAATACGCTGGGATATTTGTTCACTTAGTAAATCAATATCAAGAGCAACAAGTCCTTTCTGCACATATGAATATGTTATTTTATTTTCACAACACCTCCACGGAAAGTTCGACTATCAGTTCGGTATCAAGGAAACTCAATTTACCATTGCTTTCCATTTCATAAGTGAATTTTAATCTATCGTGGTAATTGCTGAAACTGTCTAATAATTCCCTAATACCCGACTCGGGAACAACCGCGAAAATATCATCCACACATTAAATATTACTAATTTTTTTATATTAAATAATTTTTATATTAAAATTTATTTAATATATTAAAAATTAGTATTTTATATATTAAATACTCTAACTTTTTATATTAAGTAATACCAATTTTTACAGACATTGTAAAATATTATGTACTTGTATATATGTATTGTATATATATGTATATCAAAAATATATACTGTAATATAATATTAATTGTATAATATTAATTGCGTAAATGTAATCGGATGTGTATAATAAGACGGAAATCATGACGCGTTTAGTAAACGGTTTACTTTTTAAAACTTTAGTAATTTTTATAATTTATTAAAAGATTGTTAATAAATTCGGGAGATTTTTCATTCTAAATTTCGTATTAGAAATTATCACTATTAGTACAAGTAATATAATTTATTGAATAAAAATGTGAAAAGGTTCGATGTTAAGACAATGATCATATATTAAATCGTAAAAAGTTAATGCAAACATCGTGTTATTTTCACGTTTATAGACGCGATCGCTGCCTCGATGATAGGAACTTATCGCTGTCCCTCGCGTCAGGTGGACGCTAGCAAATGCATGGTTTGTTCCGATGGAGAGTCGTAACGATCTTTATCGTAGAGTTATTTCTCGTCGGTTTCTATAAGACCCATCTGCGGCGCCTAGTTTGGTGCCTCGTTGAATATAAAGGTTTCCGTTGCAGGGCCGAAATTAATTTCGAGTTTTTTTCACGGTTCCCGGAAGCAGTGGTTTCGGTAATAAGCTAACGACGACTACTACGTAATTTTTAAGTATAATAAAGTCAAATCACGAAATTGAACATATTCTGAGAGAAGAGCCTTTATTCTTCTTATTAAATATCCTTCCATTACGCTTACGAAGCTAAGCGTTTAAGACATCGCGTCGCGTGGTGTGTATATCTGCGGATCGACACCCACCACACCCGGTGGAATTTAGGCGATTAGGAAGTCGCGTAGCGCGGTGCGTGTGTCTGCGGATCGACACCCACCACACACCCGGTGTAAGTTAGGCGATTAGGGCGTCGCGTAGCGCGGTGCGTGTGTCTGCGGATCGACACCCACCCAACCCTGCGAGATTACGGGTGGATTATAGGGCGTAGATTCGCGCGGTGCGTGTGTCTGCGGATCGACACCCACCCAACCCTGCGAGATTACGGGTGGATTATAGGGCGTAGATTCGCGCGGTGCGTGTGTCTGCGGATCGACACCCACCCAACCCTGCGAGATTACGGGTGGATTATAGGGCGTAGATTCGCGCGGTGCGTGTGTCTGCGGATCGACACCCACCCAACCCTGGGAGATTACGGGTGGATTATAGGGCGTAGATTCGCGCGGTGCGTGTGTCTGCGGATCGACACCCACCCAACCCTGCGAGATTACGGGTGGATTATAGGGCGTAGATTCGCGCGGTGCGTGTGTCTGCGGATCGACACCCACCCACCGCGAGATTCGGGGTGGATTATAGGGCGTAGCGGTCGCGCGGTGCGTGTGTCTGCGGATCGACACCCCCACCCTGAGAGTGTTTAGGGCGATTAGGTCGTCGTTCGCGCGGGGGTGCGTGTGTCTGCGGATCGACATCCACCACCCTGAGAGTGTTTAGGCGATTAGTAGTCGTCGTCGCGGGGGTGCGTGTGTCTGCGGATCGACATCCACCACCCTGAGAGTGTTAGGCGATTAGGTCGTCGCGTCGCGCGGGGTGCGTGTGTCTGCGGATCGACATCCACCACCCTGAGAGTGTTTAGGCGATTAGGTCGTCGCGTCGCGCGGGGTGAGTGTGTCTGCGGATCGACATCCACCACCCTGAGAGTGTTTAGGCGATTAGGTCGTCGCGTCGCGCGGGGTGCGTGTGTCTGCGGATCGACATCCACCACCCTGAGAGTGTTTAGGCGATTAGGTCGTCGCGTCGCGCGGGGTGAGTGTGTCTGCGGATCGACATCCACCACCCTGAGAGTGTTTAGGCGATTAGGTCGTCGCGTCGCGCGGGGTGCGTGTGTCTGCGGATCGACATCCACCACCCTGAGAGTGTTTAGGCGATTAGGTCGTCGCGTCGCGCGGGGTGCGTGTGTCTGCGGATCGACATCCACCACCCTGAGAGTGTTTAGGCGATTAGGTCGTCGCGTCGCGCGGGGTGAGTGTGTCTGCGGATCGACATCCACCACCCTGAGAGTGTTTAGGCGATTAGGTCGTCGCGTCGCGCGGGGTGAGTGTGTCTGCGGATCGACATCCACCACCCTGAGAGTGTTTAGGCGGTTAGGTCGTCGCGCGGGGTGCGTGTGTCTGCGGATCGACATCCACCACCCTGAGAGTGTTTAGGCGATTAGGTCGTCGCGTCGCGCGGGGTGCGTGTGTCTGCGGATCGACATCCACCACCCTGAGAGTGTTTAGGCGATTAGGTCGTCGCGTCGCGCGGGGTGAGTGTGTCTGCGGATCGACATCCACCACCCTGAGAGTGTTTAGGCGATTAGGTCGTCGCGCGGGGTGCGTGTGTCTGCGGATCGACATCCACCACCCTGAGAGTGTTTAGGCGATTAGGTCGTCGCGTCGCGCGGGGTGGTGTGTCTGCGGATCGACATCCACCACCCTGAGAGTGTTTAGGCGATTAGGTCGTCGCGTCGCGCGGGGTGAGTGTGTCTGCGGATCGACATCCACCACCCTGAGAGTGTTTAGGCGATTAGGTCGTCGCGTCGCGCGGGGTGCGTGTGTCTGCGGATCGACATCCACCACCCTGAGAGTGTTTAGGCGATTAGGTCGTCGCGTCGCGCGGGGTGCGTGTGTCTGCGGATCGACATCCACCACCCTGAGAGTGTTTAGGCGATTAGGTCGTCGCGTCGCGCGGGGTGCGTGTGTCTGCGGATCGACATCCACCACCCTGAGAGTGTTTAGGCGATTAGGTCGTCGCGTCGCGCGGGGTGAGTGTGTCTGCGGATCGACATCCACCACCCTGAGAGTGTTTAGGCGGTTAGGTCGTCGCGCGGGGTGCGTGTGTCTGCGGATCGACATCCACCACCCTGAGAGGGTTTAGGCGATTAGGTCGTCGCGTCGCGCGGGGTGCGTGTGTCTGCGGATCGACATCCACCACCCTGAGAGTGTTTAGGCGATTAGGTCGTCGCGTCGCGCGGGGTGCGTGTGTCTGCGGATCGACATCCACCACCCTGAGAGTGTTTAGGCGATTAGGTCGTCGCGTCGCGCGGGGTGAGTGTGTCTGCGGATCGACATCCACCACCCTGAGAGTGTTTAGGCGGTTAGGTCGTCGCGCGGGGTGCGTGTGTCTGCGGATCGACATCCACCACCCTGAGAGTGTTTAGGCGATTAGGTCGTCGCGTCGCGCGGGGTGCGTGTGTCTGCGGATCGACATCCACCACCCTGAGAGTGTTTAGGCGATTAGGTCGTCGCGTCGCGCGGGGTGCGTGTGTCTGCGGATCGACATCCACCACCCTGAGAGTGTTTAGGCGATTAGGTCGTCGCGTCGCGCGGGGTGCGTGTGTCTGCGGATCGACATCCACCACCCTGAGAGTGTTTAGGCGATTAGGTCGTCGCGTCGCGCGGGGTGCGTGTGTCTGCGGATCGACATCCACCACCCTGAGAGTGTTTAGGCGATTAGGTCGTCGCGTCGCGCGGGGTGAGTGTGTCTGCGGATCGACATCCACCACCCTGAGAGTGTTTAGGCGATTAGGTCGTCGCGTCGCGCGGGGTGCGTGTGTCTGCGGATCGACATCCACCACCCTGAGAGTGTTTAGGCGATTAGGTCGTCGCGTCGCGCGGGGTGCGTGTGTCTGCGGATCGACATCCACCACCCTGAGAGTGTTTAGGCGATTAGGTCGTCGCGTCGCGCGGGGTGAGTGTGTCTGCGGATCGACATCCACCACCCTGAGAGTGTTTAGGCGATTAGGTCGTCGCGTCGCGCGGGGTGCGTGTGTCTGCGGATCGACATCCACCACCCTGAGAGTGTTTAGGCGATTAGGTCGTCGCGCGGGGTGCGTGTGTCTGCGGATCGACATCCACCACCCTGAGAGTGTTTAGGCGATTAGGTCGTCGCGTCGCGCGGGGTGCGTGTGTCTGCGGATCGACATCCACCACCCTGAGAGTGTTTAGGCGATTAGGTCGTCGCGTCGCGCGGGGTGAGTGTGTCTGCGGATCGACATCCACCACCCTGAGAGTGTTTAGGCGATTAGGTCGTCGCGCGGGGTGAGTGTGTCTGCGGATCGACATCCACCACCCTGAGAGTGTTTAGGCGATTAGGTCGTCGCGTCGCGCGGGGTGCGTGTGTCTGCGGATCGACATCCACCACCCTGAGAGTGTTTAGGCGATTAGGTCGTCGCGTCGCGCGGGGTGAGTGTGTCTGCGGATCGACATCCACCACCCTGAGAGTGTTTAGGCGATTAGGTCGTCGCGTCGCGCGGGGTGTGTGTGTCTGCGGATCGACATCCACCACCCTGAGAGTGTTTAGGCGATTAGGTCGTCGCGTCGCGCGGGGTGCGTGTGTCTGCGGATCGACATCCACCACCCTGAGAGTGTTTAGGCGATTAGGTCGTCGCGTCGCGCGGGGTGAGTGTGTCTGCGGATCGACATCCACCACCCTGAGAGTGTTTAGGCGATTAGGTCGTCGCGTCGCGCGGGGTGCGTGTGTCTGCGGATCGACATCCACCACCCTGAGAGTGTTTAGGCGATTAGGTCGTCGCGTCGCGCGGGGTGCGTGTGTCTGCGGATCGACATCCACCACCCTGAGAGTGTTTAGGCGATTAGGTCGTCGCGTCGCGCGGGGTGCGTGTGTCTGCGGATCGACATCCACCACCCTGAGAGTGTTTAGGCGATTAGGTCGTCGCGTCGCGCGGGGTGCGTGTGTCTGCGGATCGACATCCACCACCCTGAGAGTGTTTAGGCGATTAGGTCGTCGCGTCGCGCGGGGTGCGTGTGTCTGCGGATCGACATCCACCACCCTGAGAGTGTTTAGGCGATTAGGTCGTCGCGTCGCGCGGGGTGCGTGTGTCTGCGGATCGACATCCACCACCCTGAGAGTGTTTAGGCGATTAGGTCGTCGCGTCGCGCGGGGTGAGTGTGTCTGCGGATCGACATCCACCACCCTGAGAGTGTTTAGGCGATTAGGTCGTCGCGTCGCGCGGGGTGCGTGTGTCTGCGGATCGACATCCACCACCCTGAGAGTGTTTAGGCGATTAGGTCGTCGCGTCGCGCGGGGTGAGTGTGTCTGCGGATCGACATCCACCACCCTGAGAGTGTTTAGGCGATTAGGTCGTCGCGTCGCGCGGGGTGAGTGTGTCTGCGGATCGACATCCACCACCCTGAGAGTGTTTAGGCGATTAGGTCGTCGCGTCGCGCGGGGTGAGTGTGTCTGCGGATCGACATCCACCACCCTGAGAGTGTTTAGGCGATTAGGTCGTCGCGTCGCGCGGGGTGCGTGTGTCTGCGGATCGACATCCACCACCCTGAGAGTGTTTAGGCGATTAGGTCGTCGCGTCGCGCGGGGTGCGTGTGTCTGCGGATCGACATCCACCACCCTGAGAGTGTTTAGGCGATTAGGTCGTCGCGTCGCGCGGGGTGAGTGTGTCTGCGGATCGACATCCACCACCCTGAGAGTGTTTAGGCGATTAGGTCGTCGCGTCGCGCGGGGTGCGTGTGTCTGCGGATCGACATCCACCACCCTGAGAGTGTTTAGGCGATTAGGTCGTCGCGTCGCGCGGGGTGAGTGTGTCTGCGGATCGACATCCACCACCCTGAGAGTGTTTAGGCGATTAGGTCGTCGCGTCGCGCGGGGTGAGTGTGTCTGCGGATCGACATCCACCACCCTGAGAGTGTTTAGGCGATTAGGTCGTCGCGTCGCGCGGGGTGCGTGTGTCTGCGGATCGACATCCACCACCCTGAGAGTGTTTAGGCGATTAGGTCGTCGCGTCGCGCGGGGTGAGTGTGTCTGCGGATCGACATCCACCACCCTGAGAGTGTTTAGGCGATTAGGTCGTCGCGTCGCGCGGGGTGAGTGTGTCTGCGGATCGACATCCACCACCCTGAGAGTGTTTAGGCGATTAGGTCGTCGCGTCGCGCGGGGTGCGTGTGTCTGCGGATCGACATCCACCACCCCGGGGGGGAGGTGGTGTTTGCTGCGAGACATCCACCACCGTCGATGAGTGTTTAGGCGATTAGGTCGTCGCGTCGGGCGGGGTGAGTGTGTCTGCGGATCGACATCCACCACCCTGAGAGTGTTTAGGCGATTAGGTCGTCGCGTCGCGCGGGGTGCGTGTGTCTGCGGATCGACATCCACCACCCTGAGAGTGTTTAGGCGATTAGGTCGTCGCGTCGCGCGGGGTGAGTGTGTCTGCGGATCGACATCCACCACCCTGAGAGTGTTTAGGCGATTAGGTCGTCGCGTCGCGCGGGGTGAGTGTGTCTGCGGATCGACATCCACCACCCTGAGAGTGTTTAGGCGATTAGGTCGTCGCGCGGGGTGCGTGTGTCTGCGGATCGACATCCACCACCCTGAGAGTGTTTAGGCGATTAGGTCGTCGCGTCGCGCGGGGTGCGTGTGTCTGCGGATCGACATCCACCACCCTGAGAGTGTTTAGGCGATTAGGTCGTCGCGTCGCGCGGGGTGCGTGTGTCTGCGGATCGACATCCACCACCCTGAGAGTGTTTAGGCGATTAGGTCGTCGCGTCGCGCGGGGTGAGTGTGTCTGCGGATCGACATCCACCACCCTGAGAGTGTTTAGGCGATTAGGTCGTCGCGTCGCGCGGGGTGAGTGTGTCTGCGGATCGACATCCACCACCCTGAGAGTGTTTAGGCGTTAGGTCGTCGCGCGCGGGGTGCGTGTGTCTGCGGATCGACATCCACCACCCTGAGAGTGTTTAGGCGATTAGGTCGTCGCGTCGCGCGGGGTGCGTGTGTCTGCGGATCGACATCCACCACCCTGAGAGTGTTTAGGCGATTAGGTCGTCGCGTCGCGCGGGGTGAGTGTGTCTGCGGATCGACATCCACCACCCTGAGAGTGTTTAGGCGATTAGGTCGTCGCGTCGCGCGGGGTGAGTGTGTCTGCGGATCGACATCCACCACCCTGAGAGTGTTTAGGCGATTAGGTCGTCGCGTCGCGCGGGGTGAGTGTGTCTGCGGATCGACATCCACCACCCTGAGAGTGTTTAGGCGATTAGGTCGTCGCGTCGCGCGGGGTGCGTGTGTCTGCGGATCGACATCCACCACCCTGAGAGTGTTTAGGCGATTAGGTCGTCGCGTCGCGCGGGGTGAGTGTGTCTGCGGATCGACATCCACCACCCTGAGAGTGTTTAGGCGATTAGGTCGTCGCGTCGCGCGGGGTGCGTGTGTCTGCGGATCGACATCCACCACCCTGAGAGTGTTTAGGCGATTAGGTCGTCGCGTCGCGCGGGGTGAGTGTGTCTGCGGATCGACATCCACCACCCTGAGAGTGTTTAGGCGATTAGGTCGTCGCGTCGCGCGGGGTGCGTGTGTCTGCGGATCGACATCCACCACCCTGAGAGTGTTTAGGCGGATTAGGTCGTCGCGTCGCGCGGGGTGCGTGTGTCTGCGGATCGACATCCACCACCCTGAGAGTGTTTAGGCGATTAGGTCGTCGCGTCGCGCGGGGTGCGTGTGTCTGCGGATCGACATCCACCACCCTGAGAGTGTTTAGGCGATTAGGTCGTCGCGTCGCGCGGGGTGAGTGTGTCTGCGGATCGACATCCACCACCCTGAGAGTGTTTAGGCGATTAGGTCGTCGCGTCGCGCGGGGTGCGTGTGTCTGCGGATCGACATCCACCACCCTGAGAGTGTTTAGGCGATTAGGTCGTCGCGTCGCGCGGGGTGCGTGTGTCTGCGGATCGACATCCACCACCCTGAGAGTGTTTAGGCGATTAGGTCGTCGCGTCGCGCGGGGTGCGTGTGTCTGCGGATCGACATCCACCACCCTGAGAGTGTTTAGGCGATTAGGTCGTCGCGTCGCGCGGGGTGCGTGTGTCTGCGGATCGACATCCACCACCCTGAGAGTGTTTAGGCGATTAGGTCGTCGCGTCGCGCGGGGTGCGTGTGTCTGCGGATCGACACCCACCCAACCCTGCGAGATTACGGGTGGATTATAGGGCGTAGAGTCGCGCGGTGCGTGTGTCTGCGGATCGACACCCACCCAACCCTGCGAGATTACGGGTGGATTATAGGGCGTAGAGTCGCGCGGTGCGTGTGTCTGCGGATCGACACCCACCCAACCCTGCGAGATTACGGGTGGATTATAGGGCGTAGATTCGCGCGGTGCGTGTGTCTGCGGATCGACACCCACCCAACCCTGCGAGATTACGGGTGGATTATAGGGCGTAGATTCGCGCGGTGCGTGTGTCTGCGGATCGACACCCACCCAACCCTGCGAGATTACGGGTGGATTATAGGGCGTAGAGTCGCGCGGTGCGTGTGTCTGCGGATCGACACCCACCCAACCCTGCGAGATTACGGGTGGATTATAGGGCGTAGAGTCGCGCGGTGCGTGTGTCTGCGGATCGACACCCACCCAACCCTGCGAGATTACGGGTGGATTATAGGGCGTAGAGTCGCGCGGTGCGTGTGTCTGCGGATCGACACCCACCCAACCCTGCGAGATTACGGGTGGATTATAGGGCGTAGAGTCGCGCGGTGCGTGTGTCTGCGGATCGACACCCACCCAACCCTGCGAGATTACGGGTGGATTATAGGGCGTAGAGTCGCGCGGTGCGTGTGTCTGCGGATCGACACCCACCCAACCCTGCGAGATTACGGGTGGATTATAGGGCGTAGAGTCGCGCGGTGCGTGTGTCTGCGGATCGACACCCACCCAACCCTGCGAGATTACGGGTGGATTATAGGGCGTAGAGTCGCGCGGTGCGTGTGTCTGCGGATCGACACCCACCCAACCCTGCGAGATTACGGGTGGATTATAGGGCGTAGAGTCGCGCGCGGTGCGAGTGTCTGCGGATCGACACCCACCCAACCCTGCGAGATTACGGGTGGATTATAGGGCGTAGCGTCGCGCGGTGCGTGTGTCTGCGGATCGACACCCACCCAACCCTGCGAGATTACGGGTGGATTATAGGGCGTAGAGTCGCGCGGTGCGTGTGTCTGCGGATCGACACCCACCACCCTTAGAAAGTTAGATCAGGGTCGCTCGTGGTGGTTTTAGTCGGTAGGCTATGGGCGCGCGATGCCACGCTGAGGGAGGCTCAGGGGATTTCGGTCCTCTGAAGCGCCCCTCGTAACGGTGGTACGCGTGCGCGTAGAATCCGACACTCCCCCTCCCTACACCAGGGCGGGGGAGTCTTTCGAAGATTTCCACCACGTAAAAAAAAAAAAAAAAAAAAGGTAGAGAATAATTTTTAATTCCTTTTAGCAATTACATTTCTATTAAGCGAGAGAAACATTTCGACTATATTGCAACAACGTCGTAAAATTAATGCAATATAGCCGAAATGGCTTCTTGATTTTGCTTTGCATTGCCAAGAGTCTCAATGTGGCTCGAGACCCCTATTTGACCCGAAGGTGGAGGTGGATTTTGCGGCCAGAGCAGCCTGACAGAAAGTGGTGAGTGTAATTGATTTTTACGTACTATGTTACTTATGTCCAAAAATTTTCTATCTCTTCTGTCTTTACTTAATCGAATCGTTCATTTGAATATTTCAGAAAATAACGACGCTGAACGTGACATCGGAGCAGCGAGGGAATGCTGCGTAGCTGACATTCCGAGCAGCCTGAGAGGAGGAGGAGGCCTAGGATAGGCATCGGGCATCAACGTACCAACACTTCTGGTAAGTGTTACTTTTTATTTTTTCTAAAAATATTATAGAATTCCTTTTTTCGTTTATCCTTATTTAGTTTCTACATTATACCGTGTTTCGAAATATAAATTAGTAAAAAGGAATAATTTGAAAAATTTGATTCAAGTTGATTCTAACGTAGAGATCTTTTTTGGAGAAGTAATTTAAGAAAACATTAATCTGAATAATGAATAAGATGTTCGATGCGCGTGACAATTATTTAATCGATTCGATTATTTTTATGTTACAGAAAATATCCACGCTGGAAGGACCATCAGCTTCGCATCGAGGGAACACGATGGACATCTCGAGCAGCCTGAGAGGAGGTGGAGGCCTAGGAGAGGCATCGGGCATCGGCGTACTAACACTTCTGGTAAGTGTTATTTTTTATTTTTTCTAAAGATAATATAGAATCTCTTTTTTCGTTTGTTTTTATTTAGTTGCTACATTAAACCGTGTTTCGAAATATAAATTAGTAAAAAGAAATAAATCGAAAAATTTGATTCAAGTTGATTCTAACGTAGAGACTTTTTTCGAAGAAGTAATTTAGGAAAACATTAATCGGAATAACGAATAAGATGTTCGATGCGCGTGACAATTATTTAATCGATTTGTTTATTTTTATGTTACAGAACATATCCACGCGCGCGCGCAGGAAGGAGCATCAGCTTCGCATCGAGGAAACACGAGGGACACCCCGAGCAGCGTGAAAGAAAGTGGAGGCCTGGGAGAAGCATCAGGAGCCGGCGGAACAACATGCGGTAAATATAATTGGTTTATACATATTGTGTCTTTCGCGGATAGTTTAACCAATCGGTTTTTCAATCGAATAGTAAAGTTAGCTAGAGAGTAGAAATTAAAAAAGAGTTTAATTTTTAAAATTCTATTTAAAATTCTTGTGTTCAGTAAATAGAGTATACTTTCAAGAAATTAAACGTGATTTTTTTATTAAATTCGTTTAACGAATTAAAATATAGAATTCGGTGTTTTACGTTCGGTAATTATTTTTCGAAATACTGACTGTCTCCTTTCTTTTCTGCTCTAATTTGGATTGTATGTTTGATTGTTACAGAATCATCGTAGCGACGTTGCAGATACAGCTCCGCTGCTGCACATCGGGGTCGGTGAGTTTTAGCGTAGGGAAGCGTGGAGAAATAAGCGTAGGTATGGACTTAGTTAAAACGTAGGTAGGGAATAATTTTCAGTTCTTTTCAGCAATTACATTCCGATTAAGCGAGAAAGGTCAAGAAACATTTCAACTATATTACAACAACGTCATAAAATTAATGCAATATAGCTGAAATGCGTCTTGATTTTTCTTGCTTAATGGATGAACCCTTGCTGCCGAGCATGCTGCATTGCCACGAGTCTCGATGACTTCTATGTGGCATCAGATCTATAGGATAGTTCATTTGCGGGCGGAAAGTAACCACTTTCCGCCCGCTATGCCGTCCTGGCGTGAAATGGCCACTCTCGCCTCTCTCTAGGCATGGAAGTCGAACTTTCCGTAAAGATATTGTGAAAAATATCGTGTGTACGTCGGGGCAAAAGCTTTTTCAGACTCGTGTGATTTGCCGCCCTCGCCTTCGGCTCGGACGGCAAACTTCGCACTCTTCTGAAAAACGCTACTTTCGCCCCTTGGTGCACAATATACTATTCCAGAAGATTACTACCGGCACATCATTTAAAAAAACAATTTTTTCTTCTATTCGATAAAATTTTGTATCTGTAGTAGAATCCGTTCTTTTTGAAAACTGGTGAAGAAGAGAGAAATACATGAGGAACATGAACAAAATACCACTAAGTTCAAGAAGAAAATGTGTATTAAGTAAATACGTCAAAAGTTTCCACCGTATTTATGAAAGAGTGAACATTTTCATCTCGTAACTTTGCGTATCTGGTTTAAATGTTAAACGTTTCACGGGGCTCGTCGGCATCGCGCGGAAAATAAGAGGGCGCAACCTTTCAACCTCGAATTAAAAAAGTACTACGCCTGAAAGCCGTCCTGAGTCGAAAGTCGCGATTTACGGTAACAGTCTCTCTCAAGATTCGCTTCGGCTTGAGCACAAAACTTGCGATTCGCGATTCAAGAACGACTTTTGCGTTGCTCTCCCGCGAATCAAATTGATAACGGTGTAGCGTTATTTAAATTGATATGACTATTCCGCACACGTTTTTTCAACTTTGTAATCCAATTTAGAAAGCCGAGCCGAGTTGGTCGTTTTAATCGTGTTTCCAAACAGCGCGATCTCATTTCCGAGTGCTTATCCGCAAGCGAGATTTCCTTGTGTCGCCAACGGTTCTTCTCTCATCTGGCCATTGAAAATGCGGCTCGAAATCGGCCGCGTCTTTGATGATTTCCCAGGAACGAGCGAAACAAATAGGAAAAAGCAAGAGAACACTTTAATGCGTACGTGAAGCTTTTCGAATTTACCCTCATCTGATTTAACGATCTCTTCACTGAGGAAAATAGAACGGGTATATAGAGATACGAGTGATTTCAAGTTTCTCGAGAGAAGATATTAGTAAAGTGTAGAACGACCGACTATATTACATTGTAAATTGAGAGCGACGGAAATATCCAGTTGAGTGTGTTTGCGATTGTAAGAACATAATGCAGATTTGAGGCCGAGAGTCTCGCAGAGATTGCGTATGAATGAAATTACTACATTTTTTATTACACATTCAATTAGACAAATTCATTAAATTTTGTAAATTAAAATATATATAATAATGATGATGATGTTATAAATTTATCTTTTATACAAACAACTAAAAAATGTTGCAATACGTTTAAAAAATACACTATTTTTGAAACAAACTATTTATTTAAAGTGATTAAATATTCTCGCTTGATTGAGAATTTTGCAGTAAAAGCAATTTGTCATCGCCTCGTCTGCGATGCGATGAATGAGGCGCGATCCCACAAAATAAAAAAAAGTAGTCTACGCTCTTTCTCGCAGCGTGAGATTGATGAGAGAACACCTCTATTAAACTTCACACCGTCTCCTTTTCCTTCGATTGTTCAAATAGACAGAAAATGCCTAGGACCTATCAATCGCGATGTCACTTCGACTTCCAATCAAACCCATCGGCTGAGATTAAAGGTAAATTAATCGATCGCCGAGTATATACGACTAGTTAATTAATGTATTATTTTCGCGACGATATTCTCATAGGATCATTATATTTGAGATTGACCTTATTTTTATGCAAACTCTCTTTACAATTAACGAATGTAAATAACGCAATATTATATCATAATCTTATCTATTATGTAGATTTTTTTATCATCATAATTTTATTATGTGGCATACCTAATTTGGAAGTTGAAAAAAGTGTAGGGCAAAGGTTGCAAATTGACCATGTAAAACTGCTTAATTTTGTTTCGTCATTTCAACGTACTTTTTCCCACCTCTTTTTTCAGAACTGTGTCTTTCCTTCCGCTCAAAGTCGTCGGGACTCCGTAACTCATTTATCGTAATTCATTTGTCAACCTAGAAACTCCCCGAGACTTTTTCTAACACGGTATCGAACAAATGGGCCTAGAAAAAAAAAACTGTAATACGGCCGGCAGATAAATAACGTGAAAGTGAATAAAACGGAAGGACATTGCTAAATAAGGGATTACGACTTTTCTAAGAATTAATTCGTAAGGATTTTATAATTAAAGAGTTGCGTCAACAGCATGTGAGAATCGATATTTTGATTAAAATAATGACAACAATTCAATGATATTATAATGATATTTGCAAACGTAATATTTTACACATCGTGTTCAACGAAGATCAAGTGCAAGGAAAAATCTCATTGGAAATAGCGACTGCAAGGCTGATTATTCTCCATTCCGCGTCTTTTCTATCGGCATCTCGAAGCGTTAACGAGGCGGTAACTCATTTACAGATTTTTTCGAGTAAACAAGATACGAGACAGAATCATATCGGAATGCAAGCATGATGGTAACAGGAAGCATAATGCAAAAGAAGGTGATGCAACGGTCCGCGAACGGCGAGAGTCGGCGCCGTCATTAATTCTTTCCGCTCTTTTGTTTGTTTCCTGGGTCGCATCACGGTCGCTCTTCCGTAATGTCAGTCAACGATGCGCTGCGTGCTATGCACTCGCAGTCTCGCAGTCGTGCGGACATTGTGCACGCAAGAACGCGCGAACGAAAATGCATCCGTCGTGCCAGGTTTCTTTCTACGAAACGGCTCTTTCTGTTTTTAGCTCCATTTTCAGCATCGCAGCCCACGTCTACATCTACATTTCAATAAGTGGTGCGGAAAACGGACGATGCGCCAAGGCTTTCTCGTTACCGAGGAGAGAAAATGAACGGAGGCGCGAATAGACGCGTTGCGTCAACGTCGAGGGCTTTCTCACAATTACGTGAAAGCGTTTTACGCGATGATAAAGCGAAAAGATACGCTGCATGCTGCTGCTGCTGTTGCTGCCGCTGTTGCTGCTGCTGCTTGGCAGCACGTAGCAACGTGCGTCAACGCGCATTTCATTATTGAATTGGTGGATGAATCTAGATAAAAGAATATATACGCGAGACAGGGATTGCGATTTGATATATCGCCCGCGAGGAAGAAATTTTCATCGGTTTATGTCAAAGAAATAGATCGAAGAACGAGAATTTAATTAAAATTAAAAAGATCTTTTATTTTTAAAAGAGAATAAGTTGTTGAAGTTAACAAAAGCCGAAGCGGAAAATAATTTTCTTATTTCTAACAGCGTTGTGTGTGTGTGTGTGTCAATTTAAAATCGAGGAGAATAACGCAAAGTCTATGACTTATTAAATTATTTTTATCTCAATATCCTGTCGCTCTTTTATCAAAAACGAAATGCATAAGGTTCTCCATTTTCCAGAAGAATAATAATATTGAATGTTAATCGGCACACATCGACATCCTTTTTCTGGGTGAGATTTGATTGTTCAAAGCTTATTCCGTCAGAGTAATTCGAATATAAAATGAATGCGAAAGTCGGCGATGCGTAAATATCGGAAACAGCGTTTCCCGGACGGTAACATCGATAATTCGATTCGTTAAAAGCGCGCAGCCTAAAAAGCGGCGGCGACGTTAATTCACAGCAAACGCCTATCAGGCGTATTCAAGCGTGGCGCGCATTGAAAATCCGACAAAACTTTCGGCAAATTGAATCCAGTCTAATGAAGTACTGCAGCGCTGCATCGAGGTACGCGCGCCGTAATATCGCGCGCGTAAATATTGCCGTTAAAAACGACGAATGCGTTCTGCACGCGTCGCGCGTCGCGTGCGACGCGGAGAACGAAATATGCCGGGAAATCATTAGCCTAATTGGAATTGGATACACGCGTGAAATGGACCTAATGACTGCGATTTCATTCGATTTTCTGCCGTCGAGCTCACCTGACGCGCAACGCAACAAATCGCTGACGAGAACATATTACTGCGGCCTGGCGCCGGTAATATCAATAATGTTAGAGTGTCGAGAGTTACTCTCTACGAGAGAGATACGTCACAATGCACTAGCGCATGATAAATTAACGTAGGCAGACATTATGACGTTGCGTTGTTGTTTGCAGTTTTCAGCAGAAAAGTCACTACTACAGGACGAAAGAGTCAATTTTAATACAAAATATTTTATATCATCGCGACGCGGAAGTAGTATCTCATTAAAGCAATTTAATTAATGTATATTACACGGTATACAGCATTTACAATGGTTGCAGGATACATCTTTTAATTTACGTTATATTACAGGGTGTTTCACGCTTTATCAGACTGCATCACTAGCGAACATAATCCTTTCGGACGTAGTAAGAATCACGTGATAGGGATTAACTTAATTAACTAATTCCTGGAAAACGGCGTGTGCTCCTGACGTAAACTTGAAGCTGAATGTGGACTAGATCCCAGATGTATTGCAGCGAGTTCAGGTGCGGCTTAGCGTTTCACGCTCGTCGCTCACGTATCACCGGCATTACTCGCAGCAACGCTTATGTAGCATGCTTAAACAGCGCTCCGGCGCGACGCTGACGCACACAGGATCTAATATGAAAAATGGTCACGTGGAAGTAAGACGTGTGACCTGCGACCTTTGTACGCGAGATACTATATGTCGATAGAGCCAAATTGTATTTAAAAAAAATTCTTAAATGTTTACCCGTAATATGTGTAATGAATTCTGATTCGTTCCGCGAATATATTATATCGCGTTTCGCTGTCGCCTCGAAAAGCCGCTCCTCGCGAACGTACAAGTGTACGTAACCACGTACGTGTACACACCTAATAACCATAATGTTGGAATCACAAGCACAATGGAAACGCGTGGCGCATTCGCCGCCACTGCAATACGCAAACGCGCGCATATACCATATACGTGCTAACGGCAAGTTAACGCGCGTCATATCTATTCATATTCACGAGTATATACATCGCGGATTGATTCATAACCAGACTACAGACAGAATTCTCTAACAAGAGAAAGAGAGAGAATATGCCGCATATCGTTTCCGTTACTGCGTTACGTGCCACGAACCACTTCGGAGCGACGAGCAATCGCATGCTGCTAACGAGCGCATTGCATTCGCAAGTCGGCAACACCCGACGGAGTCACAACTCACAGACCAGGACGTCGCGCCGCGCGCGCGTCAAGAAGTCGCGTCAAGTAACGTTGTTTAATGTCGACCATTGTCGACGAGGTTTGACTTGGTCCTGGGGTGGATTTACGGCGCATCAAAGTTTCGCAATTTTCTGGACCGCCAGTGCTCGCGTTCCACGCCGACGCTCCGCTCTTGCGGCCGTACAGTCGTTTCTTTCCGCGCCAACTTTCCGCCCGTACACCGGCACCGGCTGCGGAGAGTTTTGCGAGCTTTGTTCAGGGTAAAGCGAAACGCTCGCTCGATACCCTCTTATGACTCTTGATCCGCGGATTTGCTCGCGTGAAATATCCCCCTCCAACTATAGGCAGCCGAGCGAAAGTTGCCACGGCGCGATCAAAAAGTTTCGCGTGCGCATTTTAAAATCGCATCACGAAGTCCGCCGGATTTGCATAATGAGACACGCATTAGCGGACACGATGGACCTCCCTTCGTTCAAGTTTACATGTTTAACCTTTATCGTGCGCTTTAACTTTTATCGTGCGCGGGGTTGTAATCGCACGGCCGGGCTTCTGTAATCACGCAAGCTAATTTTAAATTTATCTCTGTTATATTAATAATAATTATAATAATTGATGACCTCAGTAACCATTACAAAAAGTAGTGTATTTTGAAAGACGAATATATGCGAATAAAATGGATTTGAGAGTGTCAAGATAAGCTATCTTATACATTTTAATTCCGTATTTTATTTCTTTATTTATTTCTCAAACAATTGCGAGGCATTACGGTTCGTAATATAAAAATAATAAACTACGATCTGAAAAGCCATTATTACCGAAGCATTCATTTATTCCTGCGAAATGCTAGCGATATTCCGCAAAGCAGGAGACGGGCTACATTTAATATGTGCTGTGCACGGTTAACGGAAATCGATTCCGCGATTTCGAAGAAATCTGCCTTTATCAAAGATGGCGAATGCTTCCTTCCTTCCTTCCTTCCGCGTAGACTAGCTCGATTACATTATGCGGCAACACACGCGCGAGAGAGGAGGATTCAATAACTGCGACACGCTATCTCCTACTATCCGCCCGCTCTAGAAAAAGAGCATCCTTTTGCAGCTTCCTAGTCGCACACACTTCTTAGTCGCGCACGTAGTTTCCTACACACGCCAGGTCGTCCCCTTCATTTTCCTTTCTGGGATAGCGATTCGCGATTCAGCGCGCCATGGGGAAAAAAAGGACGAACGGATTTTCACCTACTTCTTGCATCCTGGGCAACGTATTCATCCCCGGGCAAGAAGTTTCTTCCGTGAGTTTCGTTACTTAAGAATTTCGGAGGAAAGAGGAAAACAGAACGAGTGAGAAAAAGAGGAAAGATGCAGGGGGAGACAGCTCTTCGAGTGTAAAGAAATCGCGAGAGAGGTATTTCGAAAATGCGGTCAGGCCTGGAATTCTCTTATCGCTCATGCGCGCGGGCGCGCGTTAGCTGGAAAATCGCTTTTTCAAAGAGCGTCGCTGATTATCGTTGCGAGTATCTCATTTCACACAAAACTGGTTTCGCACGAGAAATTTCTCTCTGGTTTTTCGTTCAAGTCCTGGCGTTCGTTAAGGACTTTAGGAAAGACAGGCTTAATTTTAGCTTGCACAGGAAAATAAGCAAGCTCCTTTGAACTGGACACGTAGCAGTCGTTCTTTTCGGTAAATAAAAAACCGCGTCATAACGTCCGCTCTAGAAAAAGAACATTCTTTTGTGGCAGCTTGCAATATTACATACGCATAATTTTATGAATGAACGTTGATTGGTCAACCGCACATTTGTCTCGCGCTGTTGTTTATCTCAAATATTTGAAAACGGAAACGTGGCATTATCAAATTATTCTGTAATAGAAAAAATATTGTTATCAATTCATATTCCAGCAAACTCATTTCACCTGTTCAATTCAGGTTCTCAATAAATACCAGAGTTTTCCAACAACGCCTAAGAAATTGCAAAAGCGCGGAAAGTAAAAAATTCCATTTACAGGTTGGCGCAAGCTTTTGTAATCAAATTGGTTGGTGATGCGCTGTGCATACCTTTTCCGGAGAAATTCGTTCACTGCAAATTTCTCCCAAGTGTTTCTTCGCTGAAAAATTTAGAGGGACCGTACCCTCTAAAACAAAAAGAATTGCCCGTGTTAAGCTTGTGAGCGGATCGATCGCGAAAGCGTAAAGATCCACATGAAGACTAGTATAACTAGGGGACGGTACTTCGTCTTTTCATCGATGGTAACAGATTCGTGCCATTTATCAGAATCGTCGGAAAATTCTTCAACTTTAATGCCATAGAGTTCCTTTAACGCTTTAGTCGTCGGCAACAGCAACTGAAAGGGCTTCCTTTCTCATGACACACTTGGGAAAAGATCCTTGGACAGCGATAAAGTTTAGATTGTTATATACGGTTCGATCAACACGAAATATAACTGAGATAATCGACTCTCTCTCTCTCCTAAGTATTAAAGAGTGGACATTTTTTCTCCCTCTCGTCTAGTTATCTGCTTTATGTACATGTACTCTTATATGCTCTGTATACGTATATATCACACAAAAATATATCGCGAAGGAGATCATCGCGCAAGAGGAAGGAGTCTGATGTAATATCGTAATCCAGGATAAGAGATTGCTGAAGGAGATTGAGGCGCGGCAAAAATGTAATACCTGATAAAATAAGACGTTCGCGTAACTCTGCTTGGGCTTTTAAGTCGAACTTTCGCTTGCGATAGATTATTGAGCCCCAGAAGCTGAGAACGGCTAATAAAAATAATCGACAGAGAACTTCGAAAAACGGCATAGTATTGATTTAAATAGAAACCTAGCGGATAAACAAAGCGACTTCATTAATTTAACGTTTTATACATATATATAGGTTAATCTTGTACCGTTGTAGCTTAAATATTAAGTGTTGAAAGTTAATCATTAATTATTATTGATTGCTCCGTAAGAATATCATTTCTACATTATTCTCTGAAAGAAAGGAATATATTTCAACAGCAATCGAAAATGGAAGAAAGCAGCAAAAATAAGAGATAAAGCATATTGAATATCAGTTTGGATATAGAGAATCACAGTAATCCGTGAATACCTTCTCTTTTCCCTATTCAATTCTATTTTGTTCCCTTTCTCTCAATGCCCATTCCTTTTCCATCTTTCCTTTCCGATTCCGCTGCTTTGCGGTTTGTACATCCGCTCGCGTTGGTTTTCTCATACCCGCCAAAGATAACGATCTATTCGAAGATCCCATTTACCTATACCACAACATCGAGGACAATTATAATTCTCTTCGTTTTTTTCCCCCGGGAGCTTCTTCAATTTTCCGCAATGAAAATGGAAGTGGACTAGCATGAAATACCGAACGATCGATAGATCACAGTTGTTATGAGATATCGATAATCTATGTCAGGAAATTCGGCCTAGGCAGGATTTCCCATTGCGGGAAACAAATTGACTGTTATGCCAACCACGTTGATGGATGTATGCGGGTACTACTGCGAGTCCACTTATATGAAATGATGCGTTGCGTGATTGATGCATGAGCAACTTACTTTTGCCGCCTCTAAAAACAATAAACGTTATTTTTAATACAATTCGAAATATCACATATATGTGGCATTTCTAATTTCTAACTACGATGTAATTTAATTTATTATTTAGTTCTTTATTTCAAAGTTGGCGATTCTATCTTAGGAAAAACGTTTGTTCAATGTGCCAAAAAGCAGTCATCATTGTATGTTGCCTGTCGAATTAAATTATTCGCAGAAAATTAAAACGATTCCGGATATTGATAGATGTTAAGACGAATAACGATATCTCCTGAACGTACACGATCATCGGGAATTATTCTTGCGCTTGTCAGAGTTGTCAGTGCGTTGTTAGAAACATTATTTTCCCGATTGCTGCGGTCGGTATTGTCGGTCATGCCGACCAGAATGATGGCAGTGCGCTTTAATCGATGTAGAAAGCGAACAAAATGGAATTGAACGGGAAAATTTGATTTCTGGGGCCGAGCAAGAGTATGAGGTATTGCGTTGTTTTATGGCACAACTCGCGATTGTGAATAGAAATATCGTCGCTATAAAATATGTGGCGTTCGACGAGCGCGCTAGCGATAATTTTTCACGATTTATGCGAAATTAATATTACATTTGTCAGTCTGCAGTCCGCCTAATATTTACACAAGATTCACGTGTGCATGTCACGAGTGATCCATATATTTGATATATTTCTTCCATTTTTTGATAAAATAATATTACACTCTGTCTAATATTTATACGGTCTATCGGATCGTCTGATATTTATTCGGAGTCAGACATTTGGTATGTATTTTACGTGCGCCTGTGTCTACGTGCGTGCACATTCAATATTGTTTATTTAAAATAAGATATAATTTTTATAATTTTTGAATATATGTGTTATACTTTTAGAAAAATTATGAAGCTTTTAAAAATCATCTTATTACAGTTATTACTTAAGAAAATATAGTTTTAAATTCTGGAAATTATAGCTAAGTTATGACAATTTAATTTAAAAAACCCGACTAATTAATCCTTTATTAGAAAAAAATAATTGGAAAAATTATTATTATTAAAATAATTAGCATTTACGATTTATAAACGAAACATAAACACCTGCGAGATTTAGATTTTTTTATTGAAAATGATATTAATATTATGCTTTCCATTAACGTATGGCACAGGAGCACATGCGGAAAAGAGTAAATACAGACATTAAAGTAAGGTATTTTCAAGACGATCGGCGCATTAAAGGAGTATTATACTTCCTGGAAGCTTTTACAATAAATCCTGTTTCAAACGGGGATAATATTATCGCTGACGGATTTAGCTCGCTATATCTTCGATTGGTCTGTAAATATTTACTATCGCTCGATTCGCTCGTAAGAAGCGGATTCGATCCTACCTGCTGATGGCGAGCCGATCGTTCCGCTCGAATACTGCTTATGCTACCTCGGAGTTTCCACATTTGGCTATTCTTGAGACATATCTCTATCTTTTTGCCACGTTCCAAGTTTCGATGCATCGTTAAATAAAAGTTACGCTATCGTCGATGCCGAGACGCGAGAGTGGAATCCGTCTTGGACATGCTTGGAAACTTTAAATTAGTATCGCAAGACGGAACGATACATAAAACTCCCGACGTTTCTCAAGCAACGCGGAATCGTGTGCATGAAAGCGCGTGCAACTGCATTTGTGTCACATACTTTTACTGAATAGCACCTGAAAAAAGTGTACATGATTTAGACGCTCCGCTCCGTGTAGCCGTATAGGAAAATAATGAAATATCTGGTTCGCTTTCTGACAATTAGGTAATTCAATGTTGCGCAACTATATACCAAATTTCTTCGCTTTCCTTAAGATAATAATTTAATTAACAACCACTGTGTTCTCGCTGAGACTCGTTCTCGAAGAGCATCGCATCTCTAATTGAAAATCCGGGTATAATAAGAGAAAGCGATCTCCCTGGTGGACTGACCCTTGGAGCTTTGATCGCGGGAACAGACTTTAGAGCAACTAACGCAATCGGGGTTAAGTGCGTCCCAACTAATTCAGAAAACAGACGTCGTTTACCAAAGCGGCGGCAGTGGCAGGTCGGCCGCCGCCGTGCGCCAGATAATGGGCATCTCCAACATCGCCATCGCCGAACGGAGCGGCAGGATCATGATGGTCGATCGTGGAAATCTCCTGGGAGTAGCGGCCACGGGCCGAGAGAGGCTTAATGAGAAAGTTGGCACTTTGGTGTAGTCGGTGAGACCGGATGTTGCGGCTCGGCGACGAGAGCTGAAGCAAGAGGCAGGAAGAGCTACCGAGGGCTAACACGCGCACAGACAAAAGCGAGAGAAAGAGAGAGAGGAGAGAGAGAGAGAGAGAGAGAGAGAGAGAGAGAGAGAGAGAGAGAGAGAGAGCGCCAAACATGAATAATGCAGGTCTGCTCTGCTGAGCATAGAGGGTGTGCACGAACATCGGAACCACAGCTGGAGCTCGAGGAAAGCACTGTGCACTCGATTGAGCGCAACGCCGACGCCAACGCCGACGCCAACGCCGACGCCGTGACGCGCGCGCGCGCCAGGGTGGACTCCTGGCACAGCCTGAAGTCGCTTTGATCTTTTGTAGCCGTCGAATTTACGTCGACGACGAGTTAGACGCTGCTACAAAGGCACTTGAAAGACGCCTGTGAGATACGGTTGGATCCATTCGGCCGCCCGCCTTATTTCGCGCGGTAAACTCAATTTGACCTGCCCGCGAAAGATATACTTAGCGGATTACGGCGGATCTGGCGAAGGGGATTGTTCTGAAGATTGCAATAATGTGCGGGTATAAGATGGATTTATCGTACGCTTTGTAGAATAAGGTGAGGCAGAGGAAGAGAAAGACGAAGGATTAACCGAAGATCTGCATCTTGCGTCAGACTGAAGAATATCGTGATCCATCACGAAGGATTGTCTCGAAGACTGTAAGAAGCTAAAGATAAAGGTAGATTAATTTTTATTTATGACAGACACGATAAATATGAGATCTCTGTGCTTGAACACATACATAGATAAAAATAATTAATTAAATATGAAATTATGATCATTATATTTCGCGAGAGTCTAGAAATATCTTAAAAATATTTTAAATTTTTGTTAAAGTAAAGTTTGCCTAATATTAAAAGAGTACATAGTGATGGTACTCGTTAGAACTTTCAAAACTATATTAAATTCGAAAAATTCATTTTACATTACTGAAAGGATGCGTATAGATAAAAAGAAATTAACAATATTTATTGTAAATTTATTCTGTACTAACAATAAGTCCGTAGATTTTTCAAAGTCCATTGAATCCGCCGATATTTCGTTACATCATTCTACTGAAGTTCTACCGTAAGTTACGGAATTTCGAGTTTATATATATGTATATATATTCTATACAGAGTTGAAAAAGGTTATATATATATATATATATATATGCGCGTGTGCGTGTGCGTGTGTGTGTGTATACAGTAGTATACACGCAGATCTAAACCGGGAGAGAGAAAGGAGTGCTGATGGAAACCATTCATTTTACGCTATCATCCGAGATGTGTTTAACGTATAATCTGGCGATTTTCGTTCATCGCGAGCGACCGTTCGATCGATCGCAATAACACGCGGATAACGAAAGCAGAATTTACCGTGCTTTCTACGCGAAAATGGAAAATCAAAATAATATCGCCCCTACCTCCCTCCGAAGAACGGAGCGGAATATGAGATTTCTCTAACAGGTCGCCGAAAATAGAAGGGATCCTAGTAAAATAACAAATGAAACGTTTCGTTTTCATACGGTCGATGAAAATAGAAATAAATACCCGCGCGGATATTTAGGGGAGGATTATCGTTCGATTTTGCTTCGCAACACGGACGATTATTGCGAAATCGCCCACTATGTAGGTCGCAAAACGAACGCGAAGCCGTTGCATATAACGCAAATAAAGTAGAATGATGAAAACCGAGCCGTAGTAGTACATCGATATATGTATACGGTTCGCAATAACGATGATCGAAACACAATCGATTGTCTTTACCTGTACCTTGTTTTTCGTATTTCTCGTAACGATCGACACGAGCGATAGTCGCAGAACAATAGCTTGCTCGGTTCTACACATCGATGTTTTGCGGACAAATTTATTGGATATTTATTTACGATAATAGTTATCGATGTATGTATTCTTCGAAATTGATCTGGATGTTGCATTTTGCGTCACAAAACAAAAGCGCACGATCGCTCCCAGTTTATTTTGTCTGTTGCGCGCGTATTATTAAAACGCTGTTGACATATGCGCATACATGTGCATACGTATAAACACAGAAAGAATATGTATCTTAAACGGGTATTTATTCTCGATTATTTTGTTTAATACTGAAAATTGAAGAGGTTTAGTGAGATACAGTTTCAACGATGTAAATATGTATCTAATTTGTTTTTCGTGTAGTTTGAATTATTCGAGCTTTATTTGAAGACGAAGATTGAATTTTAAAGAGATTTGGTTTCCAACGATGAATTAAGAAATTAATTGCGATATAACGTGACGAAAAATTCGTGCAAAATCGTTATCGTTGGAATAACATCGGACAAATCTCTGGAATGACCCCTATATTCTCCCATAATTTCAGAATAATGTCTCTATATCAAAGGAATACTTTTTATTCATCTACTCCTCACAACATGGCTATTCGGACTTTTGTTCCGTGGTGCATTTTCGATGTAGTCTCATTTCCGAGAGTCGGACGGATTCGTTATTCGTCGCCGATAGCGAATAGGATCCTTATCGAGGATGCATCCCCTGCGCCTCAAGATGGCATACCTATAAAGTGGAAATAGTGGGGCGCGCGGAGCCAAGTTCTGCGGTCAGTTGTAAAATGCAAATCGGAATCCGCCACCGTATCCCCACCCCCTCCGATGAACATACGGAGTACCGTCACGGATGTATGCGCGCGCGTGCATATCCTCGCCGTGTAATATACAGGCGGGGGTGGCCGAGAAACGGGAGTTACGTCGAAACTACGGTGGTTGGTTGCACCGCCACTGCCACCACCGCTACCGTCGTCGCTACCGTCAGCTGGCCCGTTACCGGCGATAGCTACGCCGTAGACATCACTATAATGGAATGCGTCAGGTTGCCTTTATGTCTTTCGCTATACACCCGAACCGTGCGCGCGTCTGTGCTCTTATCCATACTGGTTTCCTATAACCAAACCGTCTCTCTACTGTGACGTGACTCTCCCCGAGCGGGTTCCTAGATTAAAACAGTATGCTGCGTGATACGCGCCCGTCCTTCTTCTCCTCCTCGCTACGTTTTACCTCTGACCCGCGCGGACTTGTTCAAAATTATCTAAAAGAAGAAAAGAGAAAAGATCGTGTCTGTCGACTTACGAACTTTCTTGCGTCGCACAACTATTTCACCAGCCTTGATGTCGAGGCTGCAACGGAAGCAGCACACGTTGCTCCTGAAAGCTTATTGCTTTAAAATTGTTTCCGTTAAAGAAGCGCGTTTAAAATATGAAATAGTGATATAAACAGATGTTCAGAATAGGAGGAAGCGAAATTATTAGCAAGTAAAATTGGATCCAAAGTTACGCGAGCGTAAAACAGGTATCCACGTATATTAAATGTGAGAGCAAATGGGTTTCCTGATTCTGCCGATCTTTCATCTCGCGCGGATGAACAAGTTGCGCGCTCGATGTATAACAAACGCGTCGTGATTTCCGTTATAAATATCCGAAAGCGCAACTTTTGGAGGAAGGACCTAGGGGTCTGAAACGTAACTTGGTAGCAGCAGCAGCTGCATCCGTGGAACACTGCAGGCCACCGTGGCGTGAAGCTTCCGTGAATATTAAGCCAAGCGAGGAAAAGAAGAAAAAGTCTCAAAAACGTATCGCAGGAAAACATGAACGGATGAGACGGAGTGGATTTTACCCCGGATAAAAAGCCGGCTGCATGGAAAGCTTCTTACTCGTGCTCCTCGCGTTGGTACGTACGAATGATATTCGTTCGTAACAATAATGCATGTTGTCGATAATAACTGAAAGAACATCGAGATAAATTATCGAAATGACGAAGATTCATGAAACGCTTTGAAAATTGTAATACTAATTGTGACCTATCAATTTATACATACCTATATATGTGCATAAATGTATAAATGTATCTGTCCCTATTTTCCACTCCAAAAATAAAGAAAGATTTATAAGTAATTGCACGTTTACCTTTATAAAGATATTTTTAATTTTTGTAACCAAAAATGAAAACTATTTATATATTTTTCACATTTTCCAAAAAGATATCTGCGCGATATTGTGCAAACAATAATTTTTATTTTTATACGCTTCAACAATTAAATATAAAAATATTTTTATATAAAATATATCTATACATAAGTGAAATTCAATATTGCAGTATTGGTTTTATGAAATATGCATTTACAGACTTCGCAACAAATCCTAATATAAACTTGTGTCAAATCGGAAATTGTTTCCCTCGATGCATGGGAAGAATTTTCAAGGTGCTTTAACTTCCATTGTTCCGTTGTTCAGTTCGGTAGAAAGAAAATGTATATCGATATATAAAATGTCGGCGGTAAAGGATTACGAATTCCAATACACGATATTGAACATCTGATTAAGATTATCGAGTAAAGGAGCCGGATGTTTGTCGAATGGAATACGATACAAGAGTGCTATAAGTGGAATAGAATTGGATTCTGAAAGTTCATGTAAAAAGTTCGAATCTCTTACGCCATGTGGCTATAAAAATAAAAAGAAAATCTTTTCAATCGCGATTATCGTAGCAGCTGCGTTAAGTGAGCGCAAGAACGTTGAAACATATTTGTCGATCATAAACGAGAAGCTATTGTCACTTCGCTATGGAATGACGATCGTATCACTACAGTACAATCACCAATGATAAATACGGAAATACGCCATGAATGTAACGATCGATACGTGTCCAACAACGAAGATAGTTTACGCAGTTTCAAACTGATACGTGCAAATTGCTCGTCAATTCTTTTCTCCTACTACCATAGAAGAATAGAATTGCTCGTGAACAATACAAAATTTGTTTCGATATATTTGTATAGAAAGATAGATGAACTAAAAAATGAACTAAATTGCGAAAAACGCATCTGTGTTAGGCCATTTACAAAAATTCTATATTTTTTCAGAGCATGATGCAACATTAACAATGTAACGAAGAGCAAGAAGTTTCAAATTTATATGTGCAAATTTTTTTACGAGTTTTCACGAGTTGCCACAGCATATTCACCAACGATCACTCGCAAGCACACAATTCATAGCACATGCAGCTTCGCCAAAAAAACTTAATACCACAGAACGAAAAATGTCTATTTCACCAGGTTCCTACTTTACTGCTTTCCGAAAACAAAAACTGAAAAGCCGTTGTCGAGGAAATACAAAATATTAAGACGGATATTTATTCCACTCGAAATCGCGACTTGTCCACACTCGCGGAAGTCTCAATGAGCCCCGAACGTCGAATGAAGTACGGTATCTCAAGGGTGGCGAAACTGCTGGCGAATCCCTCGATCGCCAGTCGTCCATTCTCCGATAGCTAACACGGGCAACGGAAACTCAATGAATGGTCTATCTTCCGACTATTCCCCTCTCGGAAGTCGGCGCAATCGTTCGTAGGAAGTACCTTCCAGATTCCATAAAGTGTCGCGTGAGTGGCTCAATAAACGTTTCAGCATTATACGATCTTGGATCTTGCGCATGCGGTCGTTACAGTTATCATGAAGATCATGAAGATACTGAGATGAGCCTAACATCGTCGATATGTTGTCAAAAACACGATACGCATTCTAAAAATAAATACTCAGATAATATTCTCTGTTTGGAATTAGTTACGTAAAATAAAAGATTTAATAATACATCCACAACATAACAAGATTCTCATTATTATTAGCCACTCCGATCGAAATTATATGCGTTACGAGCGCGCGAGACAGCGTTTTTACGTTTTTAAATTATTTTACATACAGTGAGATGTAATTTTTTTTTAATTTTGTGTATTCGGAATATAAATTTACCTCGTAATGACATTCATTGTCATACGTTCCGAGATAATAAAAAAACGATATCCGAATTATACATTGATTACGCGCTATATTAATGAACTTATATGTAAATATGGAAAAATGTCTCGATATTTCGTAATCCACTTAAAAAATCTCTCGGAACGAGCTTGCAGAAAACACAACCAGAACCGTCATTTTCGCCAATTCAATGCGAGAAATTGAGAAGCTGAGATTTATAGTTTAACAGTCGCAAAACGATCTACAAGATGCAAGTGATTCGCGTTGAAGAGAACATCGATCGGGCGAAACACGAGAGCGTTTATATTAAGTATGCTCCAGCCAGCAACCAGATTTCCGCATCGACATCATCTACGCGGAAACATGCGGGGTGCCGCAAGATGTCAGCGGGACCACGCGCGTCGTGCGCGTGATCGCGGAGACGAGAACGAAGAAGGTCGTACACGGGATATGTAGTTATTTCGATTTCGCGGCGGTGCTCCGTTATGCGTTAGGCTGCAGCGAACGAGACGGCTATGCGGTTTACGCGCCGCATCGGAATTCCGGTCGACAGATGTCCGGCAGCTTAGCCCGAACTAAACTCCAGCACGTCAGGTGGGTAGGTAGATAGGTAGACAAAGTAGGTAGGTAGGTAGGTAGGTAGGTCGGTGCCGTTCGATGGACTTTCCGCCTTCCCGCTGTTACGTCAGTCCATCCAGCCAGACCCTGTAATTCCATGTACTTTGGACTGCGGTTATTTGCAGTTGGCTATGCGGCAAACGTGCTTGACGTGGCTTGGTATTAACTTAGTTGGTTATTCCTCCAATTTACGGAGGACATGTATATGAAGCGTTACACATGCAGATAAATGCATTGTGGTATCCTATCTTATTACTTATTAGATAATATAAACGTAATTTTATACGCGTTAATAAAATAGCAGAGTGAAAAATGCTTTAGTCAGACAAAACGCCGTTTTGACAGACTTTCACCTTAAACACAAACTGCAGTATTTATTTTATATGTTATACATTATATACGCATATATATTTCTCTTTTTCCCGGTACACTCCGTATAGACTAGCGTTGCAGACATTTCGTTATCGGAAGCTAAAAATCGTAAAATACGCCCTCCAGGCGAGAAACTGATATTCAATGCGCCGTTTCTCACTGAAAAGATAAGCATGTAGATTATTCGCCGTTTGCTACTCCGCGAGTCGAGAAGTCACTCCATTTCGCAGACAGTTTCGGCACTCACGGCGCGTTCGAGAAGTTCGTCTTCGGATTCTACACGTCGTCGTGAGGCATTAAGGCAGGGATTCGGAAGCAGAACGAAAGCTCAGTCCCGTAGCGCAGCTGCGCCGGTAGCAATTTTCCTCAATGACCAGCCGATTGTCGAAAGCCCGTGGAAGCTCGCACATCGCAAAGCCGCACGGCCCCGCCGACACTCGTGCTTGCCGAGATTATGTTCTTTCACATACGAAGCTAGACACCCCGGATGTTGGTCGCCGAAAGTGCGCCGTAAATCCTGACCGGCGCGGCGGCGCGGTAAAGGAAAAATGCGATTGTCGTGAGCGCGCTGAATATTCGCATCGGCGTAGATTTTTCACGCGATGCCGACGATAAATACTGCAGCGGGATACAGCGGTGGTGCGCGCGCGACACACCCCTACGTACCCTCTACGTACGTACGACAGTTCGAAATTGACTCTCGCAAGCGCACCCCGGCCGACGCCCGCGCCGCGGCGCACTCTGGATCCTTGAAGTAACGTTACGGCCGCTTTGCGTAACGTTCGATGTAAATCTTCTCGACCGTGACTGCCTTCCGTGATAAATATGCCGTGGGATATATATCGCTGACTTCGTCATTTTTATCCAGCTAATTCTGCTGCCACGTCGACTTTTTAAGAAAAACAATGTAAACTTGTAACAATATTTTACACGTACATATATACCTACAAGCTACACTTATACATAATCATCATTTATTATTCATAAGCCTCAAGGAAACGTTTATCTTAATATCCATAAAGTAAATCATTACGCGGATTTCAAGTTTCTGCTCGAGTAATTCGCGATCTTCTTGATAAATCCATAATAAGAGGTTGCACGCAATGGCGCTTTTTGTCGTATATATATATATATAGAAAGGCGACGATTATATTTACCGCTAATGGGGCACATCAACTGGCGGCCATCAACGACACATTAACGCTGGCGGTTGTGATAAAATTTATCTCGTTATAATTTTTACTCATTATCTGCATTACGAGCCAACTCCACTTCTTCGAACTTAGCAAAATCCTTATCACTTCTTCTCTTATCTCTTATTCTTCTTTCCCTCCTTTCCTTGAGGCCTCCTTCGGTGAATTTAGAGTTTCCACCATTTTCTCTTTCTCAATAAAACCGAATAAATTCAACTCGAGAGCTCAATTTTACGCAGCCTCAAATCAACGGTGCGCGCTGAGGCGCCGATTATTGCCGCCAACGTGAGCGTGGAAGGAGAAGGCTCCGTTATTAGCTTTTCCCTCGTTTTCAATTCGTTCTGCTCCACCTTCTTCCCCTCCCTCCATCGCGCTTTTCTTGCTGCTGATCGATGACTGAAAGCTTTACTTCTACCGAAGATACGTTCAGATGAGGTAAACGCTTTAAACGTTAGCTGCCACTGCAGACGTTCAATGAAGGGATTGTCTGTGAAATACTTTCGAAACGGCTGTCTGTCCGTCGCATGCGTTGAAATTCGTGGGAATAGACATAATACGACGGAATAAATGCATTTTGGTAAATAATTGTATGCATGAATATCGGATAATATGCCGTAATATGAATGTATTCGGCGCTTGTTTGAATTAAACATACATATTTAGATTGGTATTTATAATGATGGCTCGCGGCATGACATCTCGCAATCTTTTTAGTTTGTTGCTATTTTGTTTCTCAAAGACATCGTTATATTCTTATAATGTATTTATCTATTCAATAATATCCTTCTGAAATTAATGGGAATGAGAAAAATAATTTTCTCCGCCGTAAATTGTATAATTGCCGATTAAAATTGTCAAAATCGACACGCATCATCGATACCAAATTTTGGAGTTGCTCAGTGTTCATTCTCTGAGAAGTTTTTCGTTGATTTTCGCAAGAGAAAAATAAGAAAAAAAGATTAAACGGCTAAAGATCGAAAGTAAGAGAGCATGTTGTCGCAGCATGCTAAAACGACAAAGAAACTGAATAAGAAAGTCATTAAACATGCAGTATTATAATATCACGTCGACGTTGCAAGCGTAATGCCGAAAGTAGCTCCGGGCAAAGTTAAGTTTATGGCTTGTACAATAAGTAGATCAACGTGCGCTACCAAAGAGCTACCGCTCGAAGTCGCGCACCAAGTTTGCGCGCGAGCGAAAAACTACACGCGTGAAAGAATGGTAAGAAGTGGTGCGAGAGGCACAAAAGGCGGAACGTATATATGTACGCGATTTCGCGAAATACGAAACGTGCGTGTCGCGAAGGGCCGTAATCTATATCGGCCCGGTCGCAATTCTGAAACTCCATAAAATATTTTACGATGCCAATTGTCGATGCTCCGTGATCGTCTTGGCATCGTCGTCTTGGCCCCGTTGCTGATATATTTACTACTCCTTTTCGGCGTATCGACGTTATGAGATATTGAACACGAAGGTCCTTTACCGTCGTTGACGTCGAGTAAGTGTTACCCGTAATACTCAAGTATTTACAACCGTAAGAAGGCGTCGTCCGGCATAAAACATTTTACCGGTCGTCTGTAGTCGAAAACCGCAATGACTTAGGTTCCGTGCACCCTCGGTCCCTTGCTCCATGTTCTGTGCTACTTTACTCGACGCTTCTCCCGTTGCCGTTGTGCATCACACTTCCTGGATACACTTTCGGCTGTTACCAACGATCCGGAGCGCATATTCCGAGGAGCCGCTGCGCGTCGCGTCTCGCAAAGAATGATTTACTGTCGCGCCGCGTCACAGTGGAGAAAGGCGAATCGGGCACGTACTTATCGCGAGCGGCTGCCTTTTACTTTTATGGCTCTGCACCTTTTACGCGAAATGTAAGAATAGACTTCGAGGAGAAGTATTTTTCTTACTCGGCCCGCATTACGGCGAATAATGCATCTGACAATGACGTACAAGAAATATTTCTTGCTTCACTAACAAAAAGTATTAAAATTGATTTAGGAAATAAGTAGCTTTCTACGAAAGGAATAGATTTGATCGTAAAAAACTTATGAAAAATCTCGTGGATAATTTTATTTTATGGTTTTTTTTAGATAAATTATATTATGTCAAAGCTTTATACCTTATAACATTTTTAGTATATATAGATATATAAAGTTAGTAGAGAGAGAGACACTTTCTACTAATTCTTTCTTAAAGATTTATATATATATATAGTATATCATACCTACTCATTTCAACGTTCTTAAAAGAAAAGCGACGATGTTTTTAGAAACTCTTTGCAAGCTAATGAAATCCCAAGGAGCGTTAACCATCTTAACGAGACCACGACACTCCGGCGTAACGTAAGTGGAAGAAAAATGTTGAAAAGGTTCTTGATACGTCGCCACGCTCTCGCGATCTCGTCGACCGTAATCGTCGAGATCTCGCCACTTCCGTTGGTCTTTATGCGATATTACGTGTCACGTTGAGCAGGGTAATTAGGATCGCAGATGCCGTTAGCACCTAGCTTTTAAAAGCAAAGTTTTCCACAGCGAAGGATGGGATAAACAGAACAAGCAGAGCGAATAAGAAAGTCCGCATATATTTGAAAAGTAAATAGGTAATAATAGGAATTTTTAATATTATATAATCTTGTCATATAATAGTGATCATAATAATTTACTTGAGACTGTCGTAAGACTTTAGATTGCAATTAAATTTGAAAATTTTAATTGTCAAGATAATAGTAACTATAATATTTATTAGTACAAAAAAATGAACGCGTGCCGCAGATACAAGATTTTCCAAGTTTCCAAAAAAAGCGTCACGTACCTTGTGAGTACTATCTGTCGTTCTCTTCGGGACTTTACAAGAAATTTAGGTCAAAGATCAAACTCGTCGGAAGAAGAACACGATATTGTGCAGCAAGCTACACAATTCTCACGGCACCTTGAAAGACAGTTTGCATCATACTAATACTTTCGACATTCGACGCATTAAACCCCATTTTTCCAAATCTATGCGTATTCTTCAAATGCAAAAGATTCACATTACCGATTAAATCGGACGGAGAATTGAGAGATGGAGTCCGTACTTAGCGGAACGTTTGACGGCGCGGCGTGGCGGAGTGTTCGACGGCACCTAAATAACGGGACGACGAGTAATTAAGCGTCTCGGTCGTTTCGACGATGTCTCGAAAAGCGGGACGCGAGTCGAAAGGAATGAGAGGATATGCAGGACAAAGAGGAGAAAGAGAAAGAGGAGGAATATGGCGCATGAAAGCGCACAATTAGCGAGTTAACAGCACAGCAAACGCCATGAATGCAAAGGTCTGAAATATGTCAGGACTACGTGTGACTGATGTTAAGACCTTCTCGCGGAAGCATGGAAAGTGAAACGTCACATCAAAGGTTTAAAATCACGAAGGTGTTATACGGTTAATACGATTCTTCAATACTCTGGAGTTTAAAATCACTAATTTCTTTCTATTAAATTTGTACTCACTTTACTCATATCACATTTTATTTGTAAGAGAGACATTACCACAGACAATTAAACATTTCATTCGAGTGTCGAAATTGTTACAAATATTTCACAACAACTGTTAAATTAATTTGCTGTTTAACAAGCTAAATGTTAAACGAAACGCGTTACATAATTTCCAGTAATATGATTTCTAATGCATGGTTGCAATCATGAATGTCAATATGTTGCATTTTCCTAAATCATGTCATAAATACCAGCAAGTTAAATTTAAATAACAACTACAGCGATAAACTCGTTATTGAGATTCTCATAATATACGCGAGCTGTGAAGTAATTTATTTTATATTAATTCCGTTCTCTTTTAGTGTGAATAAAAATGACAAATCGGTATTACCTAAAATCTTCTACAAGACATTTCATACCGGAAGAAATTTTAACTATAGATAAAAGTGACCCGTTCTATGTTAATCCTTTTTCATGTGTGTAGAAGATACTATTTGTTAGATGATCAATTCGGTTATGTCAAAAATATACAAATCGTCATTAAAGTATATTCTTAAAATATATCGTGAGGACATATCTCGTCACAATGATGTAACATGAAGACACGATGTAAAAATTATTCATTTCAAAAGTTATTATTATAAAAGTTTAATTTCTAGCATACTGAAACTGTAGTAAAACTCCAGAGAATCGCAGAGGAAGCCAACGCTCTTTTTCATTCGCGCATTTTCCTCCGAGTTTTCCCAATGGGAGGAACGAAGATAAAACATCCGTTTCTCGCTTAATGACCTAATCAATAGATATTCTGCAGCTCATAGCCATTAGAGGTAGATTACAACCAAGTTCTCGTGACAGCGAAAGACGAAAGGAGTCGATGTGGTTTAGAGAAGTACGGTGGAAATGGCTGACAAAGCGCTTACTCCGCCATTGGTACTTTGCTTTCATCCCGTCGCCATAACAGGCGATGTACGATCACCGTGGAATTTCTTTTAATGGATAGCACCATTTTGCGCTCGAGCTTTCTCGAGCTTTGGAAAATGTCACGTGCCAGCCACAGAAAATTCCCGGGTTCTGGCAGCGTACAAGAAGAGACCGCGCGGTAACCGCGAGAATTACGGTTTTTACGATTCAAATTACATCGATCGATTTACGGTTACGACGTTTTTAACGGGCGGCTGCCGATGTGTTTCATCCTGGATGTCCCGCGAATGGGAAATCTCGCGAGAATATCCGCGGCGAGTGATAAATCTCGAGTGTGTTTTTTCAAAGAATTTTTGCCGATACTGCCGCAGAGAATGCTGCCGCTGGGCAACTGATACGTGTCCACTCTCTCGAACGAAAAGCGAGCAAGAATTGTAACAGAAATCTAATCGTTGGAAGTGTAAACGTGCGAATAAAAGTAGTGTTTAACAAAATCTCATATCGAGCTATCGAGGATAGCGAGGATAGCGAAAGTGATTATGCATGCTCGCAAATGTCGGATATAAAACTGCGAACTAAATGTAATTTTATTTTAGAATATTCATACCCTTACGTAACGTTCCAAGTGATATTTTTCAAAGAACGATCCCTTTTGCTAAATCGAGAAGTAATTCGTCGATCTCGAGAGAAGCCGTGACAGCTACGCTGCTACGCGACAGGGAGTACATTTGCAGGCCATGGCCAGGTGGTGCCCCTCGTTAATCCCATTGTCCTACGAAGCAAAGGCTCACGCCAACCTTGCTCTGCCGTTAGTCTTTGTCTTTTTTTCTCGCCTTTCTCTCTCTCTCTCTCTCTCTCTCTCTCTCTCTCTCTCTTACTTTCTCCCGAATGATCCACGCCTTGCCTCGGCGCCCTCGGCGGACACGTGGACGAAGATTTATGCCGACCGTGATTTCGCGACTCGTTCTCTCATTCTCTCGTTCGTTTCGTCTGCAGGCACGAACGTAGGCCACGTAGGGTCGACCGTTCCTCCGGAGACTATCAAGAGGCCCGAAGAGCGAAAAGTGACGGGCACGTAGATGGCTGCGTGTGTGAGAGTGCGTGCGTGCGCGCGCGGTAATGCGCCACCTCCCCCGCTGTGTGTTTCGTCGGGATTCTTTCGGTGATAAATGGCGATTCGTCGACTTGCCGCCGATGCGAGAACGATTACCACGTCAGTCGATTTTTATTCTTTCGCACATCCTTAGGCGAATGCTAAGCGACTAACGAAGGGAAGCCGTCGCTAGACGTGACTTTATTCGAGGGTGAAGCACGAATCGCGTATATAATAACAACAAGCCCAGCATATATAACAGCAATTTAAACTGAATATAAAAGAACATTCGACTCTCATTCATTCCAGACGAATACACTAAATTTGTATTGTACAAAAGGTGTAGATATTGTACATGTACGCCGCGGGAATATTTCTTCGATGCAACGTGCTCAGAGTTTTAGTGTTAAAGTAATTTATCAACTTGAAAGTTGTCGGTAGAAGTTTAGAGGCATTCTCCTCTGTCATATCGCCAGGAGAAGAGCGTCGCGGTCGCTCGATAACGCATCATCCCGAACAAGTTCGGTATACCACTTCTGGCATTTTCTCCATGAAATCACGCTCTCGAGAGCCATTATCCTTCTTATCGGTCGGTCGTTTCGGTAACGTCTTCATTCGGACGCGAGATTTTATTACCGCGTCCTAGACCTTTACCTTTAATCCATTTATGCGACTACACCGTCTGTCGCGCGCGCAGACGAATTCGCGCGGCACGGCACCTGTACAAACGCAATTCCGCGCCCCCGCATTCGCGCAGCCACGTGTAAGCAGCTACAGCAAGTAGTTAGTTAGCATTCGAATAGTCGTGCCGTCTCGTAAAGACGAGGCGCGAATGCATGCGACATTCTGATAAAGCTAATTTGCGGCTTGCAGACGAAGTTTATCCATTAGCGCGCACGAGCAGCGCTCTTTGCCTGTCGAACAGACGACATAGACGTCTTCGTGAATATTACGCGCGACCGTAACAGCTATTAGCTTGCGATTAGCTAGCGATTTTTGTAAATATAAGAAAAGAGCAATCACACACAGCAACTTAATATCGCTGTCCATTAACTTTTATTGTAGACATATTACACGACCGATCGTTAAATAAACTTTAAACAGCAGTAAAAGCGCTAACTTCTCTGTTAAAGTCCGATAAAGAAAAAACCATCAAAATGTTATAGAACGTTATTTTCAAGTAGAGGAACAATTTCTTCCTCGATGTATGAAATAATTCAGGTATGCGGTTCAAAATAAATTAAAGCACAAATAAAACTTGAATAACGAACGAGAGAAGTTTTCTCAAAAGTTTAACTATTGAGTTGAATATCACTGATTAAATCTCATATATCAAAGAATAATGGAAGATTCTGTTCGTCGGAGAAGTTTCTGCCTCTCTGGATATTTATATAGATGTGACAAATAGATGTATACAATGTAATCTTGGAGAAAATACCAAAAACACGATGCTATATTAATATACTACATTAATAAACAGAAAATAATCCTTTGCTTCGCCAGTAATAATTAACAAAAATAATAATTGTTAATTTGACTTAACTGGTCAAACTATGATGGAACTATTAATTGTACAATGTACACATCTGCAAAATAATGAGAGAACAATTCGTTCGGATCGATTGCGCGTTAGCATCGCCGAGAGGCGAAATTCGAATTTTCAGGTTTACATATAGACGATCGTTCCAGGCAGGTGGTCCATAACAGGCGGTCTGGAGTTTGAGGGAAATTAGTCAGGAAGACGGGGCCATTAAATGGAAAATTATGCGCGCAGCAAACGCGTGTGCGCGCGCGCGCGCACGGTCATCAGGCATTTAAGTACGGCGTTTCGGGCGATTATAGTGATGCAAAGCTACAATGTAACGTTACAACTGACTTAGTCGGCGTTAATAAAACCCGCGTTGTGCTATGGAAGCAACGTTTGTCGCGAAATATCGCCTCGGCGCGACGCGCCGCTTACAATGCCCGCAAAGTAGGACATTTATTTCGTGAATTTTATCCGCTATTATTAACCGTATATCCATTGCGCGCGGCGAAACGCGGTGGTTTCATTGTACAGTAGTGCTATTTGACTTTTAACTACGTAACATTTTCATGAGTCTTTCGTTTGCTTTTGTTGTAATACATATGAGATGACCCATTTTCTACGTTCGGAAAGCTTTGAGCTGTCACAGTAATGTAAAAGCTATGCGTATGAAATTCGAATCAATAAATAACGACTCGTTATCGCGCGAATTAAGAGACATTGCAAGAGGTATTACGAAAGTATAAACTATAAGCTATTGGCGAAGTGACGTCGCGAGCTGCGTGCTAAACGGCGCTCGACGGCGCTATTAAGTGATTGATAATAACGATGGAGGGAGTTTTAATAAAGTCCTCTCAATTAGTATCGAATGCTCGGTGCCGAATGACGCGTCTCTGCTTTCGCGGCTATTAATGCGAAGCTAAAGCCTCAATTATATCGCGCGCCTGCCCGCTCTCTCGCTCTCTCGTCTCCCGTCTCCATCATAAATCGCACGTGCAGCTGTGGCACGTGTGCCACGGTAATCGAGTAATTAACATTCCGAGTCTCGTTTAATTTGTACGTCACGGCCCGAGGAGGTGCCTGCGTACACACAGAGCGTTCCCGCGGGCTCCGCCGAGTACAAAGTTCCCCATGACGTGCCGCAACTCTAGCAAAGTACACACAAGTGCACGGGGTCCCCGCCGATGAATCGTCTCGGAACTTTAATTAAAATACGAAGTAATTGCGGCGTACCGCAAACACGTTAGGTCCTCGTTGAAATATCGCGCGATTTTTCTGTTGGAGGAACGAGCCGCGGACGTCGTTGACGACGATGGAACTGAAACTTTTTCATCGCCCGAGGATTCTTAGCGATCGCGGTTGTAATTAGTGAATCGTGTCTATTAGCGGATGTCAGCCGTCTTTGACGACGGTTTACGGAGAGAATAATTGCGTCTTCGTTTTACGTATAACGTAAGAGGACAAGCAATAAGTATCTTTTATATGTATGTCTTCTTGGATTAAGCGCAAAATGGTGATTTGGATGCTATGTACGATAAATCATGTAAATCCAAAAAGTAACGCAGAAAATTAAAAAAAATGTACGGAAGAAAATATCGCAAGTTATTCCGCCACTGTCTGAGTAAATTTACAACGCTAATTTCAATCTTTCGAAAAGCTGTACGTTTTCAACATTTTTCCGACGAGAATGCGAAATACGGGTAGTGCTATTTAATGTTCTTTCATTACGTCGTAATGAAGAGTTAGCGTCCGCGACTAACGAGGTGAGAAGTAATGCGACTTGTCGTTCAACGAGCGTTTTATAAATTACGAAATCCGTTTCTCTCTCTCTCTCTATTTCTCTCTTCGTACACCAAGAACACAGAATATGAATGTTTATCAACGCCCGACTGCGCCGGAAGACGCGCATATCGTTAATTAACGTGAATCTAATGCAATATCCTTCGGACCATCCTCGGCAAATTCTCTTGACACGTACACGCATATATGCATCCCGACGGAGGTGATTTTAATTAAAACGTGAAATAATTAGCGCGACAAAAGAAGCGAATTACATAAATATAATAGGACGGCTCGTAGGACGGCTCGTAGCTCGTAGGACATGTCGAAGACATGTCGCGGTCTTATCACCAATGCAATATATGCGCATGTCAGACTTGCATAAACGCCGAGAGCGAAAGAAGAAGAGAGAAAGAGGAAGAGAGAGGGACGGCATCACTTAACGCGCGTTAACGACTCGTTAATTAATATAATAACACGTTAGCTGGAGGGCAATGTCGTTAGGAAATTAACCTAGAAGCAATTTATCGCGATATTAGAGCCTCCTTCCTAAGCCGCTCTCTTCCCTGCGGAGGTGCCAATGAAGTTCGATTAACTAGGGTATTACACGCGAGAATTGCACTCCGCGACCGATGTAATATGCAACTTGCGCGATAATATCATATAGCTTGATAGCAAATTAGTTCCACTAATTCGCTATTCGAGTTGCACGATTTGTAAAAGCTCCCAATACCAGTCGAGTTAACTTCTCCATTCGCACCAAAAGGATTAATATTGGACCTATTAAGACTCTACGAGAAACATACGGCGTTTGATTGCATCAAGTGTCAACGCAGCAAGAAAGTCTTTCACTACTCGAGAACGAGTAATATTCATGAATACAAATTATTTCGGTTTCGCATCTTTTTTTCAAGATATTTGTTTACGGTAACCACATCTGGTCAGATATAATATCTGTCTTTGAAGCGTACTACAAAGTTTCGCGCAATTTTGGTCGTTGGAGAGTCGTCGGACGTCGCTTACCGGGAACACGACGACGAGTGCCGTAATTAAAGGATTTAATCGTGGAAGTTATCGGAACACAGGACCTCATCCCTTCGTCGTCGTTCCATTATCCCGTTGCCTTTCGGTAGAACGGGCAACAAACGTTCGAGTATGGCGCGGCATAAAGCGGGGGTAGTTACCGAAGTGTGCTTGGCGCGAAATCGCGGAAATAATTAACCGTGTGCATTATGTGCCTTAGTATCCGCATATCGTCGACGTTGCATCACGGTGCATCTTATCTATCTCTCTCTCTCTCTCTCTCTCTCTCTCCCCCTCTCTCTTGCTCACATCTGTGACCCGGAATTCTCTCGGGTCGCGCGGCAGCCGCCGTCTCCAACGCGGACGAAATATCGCGTCTATGAAAGGAACGTCGGTCTTCGCGATTTCGCGGAATGGAAAGCGAAAGATCACAGAGAGAATATCTTCCTACAAAATATAACAATAACAGAAAGAATTTTTCGAGAATATATATATATATATATATATATATATATATATATATATATATATATACATACATATAGCGGAATCGAAACGAGAACGAGAAAAATTTAGCACAAAGATGCGGGGAGAGAGAGAGAGAGAGAAACGCGATTAAAATCGAGAACTTATAAGCTTATAAGCACGTAGAAATTGATATTACATCGTAATAATTATTAAAATGTATGAAGTATACAACGCACAAGTTGCGGTTTCGAGAGCGGAAAATCTTCGCAATGCGGTCAGAATAAGTTTCGTGGAAGTGGAATTTTTAATTTCATTTCGTAAACGTTTCGTCCTTTTCTTTCTTCATTCTTTTTTCGGTAGAGCCAAGCGAGCGAAATAATTAACTGACCGCGTTACGCGGTCACGACACTGCGCGCCCATGCTCCACCCATACCACAGGATTTTATCTTACGCGGTCGTGCCCTGAAATCCCATCCGATTACTTATTCGTCGGCACGTATTCCGCGTATGCTCAGCGAAGTATTAAAAAATCAACCTATTAAAGACAAACGTTCTCCGCGTTCGCTTTGCCGCTCGTTTTCTCTCTCATTCCCCCTTCCATTCTTTCTCTGCGAATCCTTTGCTCGATAGCACGGAAATAATTGACCGTGTGCATTATGCGCGCGCCATGCACCGATATCTGCATATCCTGACGTTGCAGCGCGCGGCGCGCGCGGCGGCGCGGCGGCGCGGTGCCTTATCTCTTCCTCGTGTCCTAGAATCCTTAATGCATCCTCCCCGCATGCAATTCCCTTTGCACGTATCCTTCTTTCGCATAGAAAGGTGCCTACGGTTGAAGTTTCTGACGAAACTATGTTCATCGAGATAAATAAAGCTCGTACGCGGTGTAAGCTAACTTGCGTCACAATTTCATCAAAATTCTCATTGTCGCGTCTGAAGATGTCTTTTACTCTTTTTAATTACTAAGCTTGATAGCATATACCTCTACTCGTGTTTCTCATATAAATTTGCGATAGCTTGTTAGCTACTTGGCAATTATAAGATATTAGTAAAGACGACGTCATACGTAACTGCATAAATATACGCGTAAATAAAATATAATGTAGGTATTGATATAAAAGATATTTGCGATACAAAAACTATTATATTATTAAGAATAAAAACTATTTTTCATATGTATTCCTTATAATATCGATAGCGAGTTCCTATGACATTTCAAGAGAACATACGAATAAAAGAAACCGGACAGTTTCGCGATGATCATATAGCGTTATCAAAGATTGAAAGGAAAGGCGAGGAAGTAATCGCTATATATTTTGTTTTATTTTTATTTGTGACAGTAAATGCACTCTTTCGAGATCGCGTCGATACTTCCGAGAGCCTCTAATCCGCTTTAACTTCCCGGCACTGTCTGCTTATACGATCGCGCACACGCGTACTTGTGTGCGGCTGGTATCGCCGGAGTTTTCTCACGGAGGAATGGCTCTCTTAGGAACGGTTGGAAAGGATATTGTCGCCGGGGGGCGAAAGTCAGAGATCCCGGATGCTTCTCTCGCGTACGTCTTCGATTTACTTTCTCGACAAATACACTCGCGGCTTCATACCGCCGTATTTACACGCCTTAATGAAGCCCCGCGAAACGTAGCTATCCAAGACCGAGATTTCGAGACGCGTAGGTGGGCGCGTACTGGAGCTTGTGTTGTACGTCGCTGGGATGCCGTGCCGGTAAGATTAAACCGAGGGAAGAATCGTCGTCGGGTGGTCCTCCTTCTCTTTGGCGTGTGATATGAGTTACCACCGGGTGGGCTGATAATTATCATCGCCGGTCGGAGACACGTCTCTAATACTCTCGCGGATATAGTTGCCGCGCCGTGTGTATCGCGCTTGCCGTTTCTCGCTAATGCTATAAACAACACTACATCGCGCATATTACGAGGATAAATCAGAAAGTACGAGCGTGTCGTGTGCGTAAATTGCAATATCCCGGACAGAAAGTACTCCTAGATTGTCGCATCGCGTCGAGACGTTAAGGGAATTGCGCGCGGCATACGAGTTTCGCTTCATGATTGTAGAAACTGCGATAATCAATTGTACTTTCTTGTGGGTTGAACCCTTTGAAATTTATGAAACAAGTAATATCTCGATAGAGTGAATATGTAATTCATTGGGAATGGGAGAGGAAGAGAGTTGGATTAGTGATAAGTGATAAGTGTCCATGACAACTGAAACAGTGGAATATTTCAGTAAATCGGCAACAAAAATATTATTTCTGTTCATTCAGTCGCTGGATTTAACGAAAAAATTATTCTGTTTTACTTTTTACGTTTCGTCCTCGTACACCGCTTGCTTCAAATGTTTCCCGACTCGCATACAGGATACACCAAATCGAACACGTACAAGAGGATTATATATTCGCGCGATCATTATTTTCATTACGTTTTTGAACGTTTTCGAAGCGCGGTGTTAACTGGCGTACAATGGACAAAACGAATTTATGGAACGGCAGTAATCCGAATACAATGGTGCCGCGATGAGAAACGTGCGTACCGCTGGTAAGTACTTTGCCCGCCTCACGATGTTTCCATCCATCGTTTTCACGTGCGTGTGCATGAGAGGATAAAAAAAAGATCGTAATTATCGCGATCATAACAGTTGAATAAATTCTAATGGCAGATTGCATACGAATAAAACTCAATCGAACACCACGATGAGAGGAACGTAATTTCGAGAGCGCGTAACAGATTAATCAGCGATAAATTAACCATTGTATTTATCTATATTCTATGTAATCCGCATATTTTCTGCGACTAACATACCTACGTGTCACACAAAATAAGTTTGAAAAGGAGAGACTCTGGCATTTTGATACTCTAGGACATGATAGTTACATCGCTGTTTTCGGCGATTATCATACGGGTAGTCGAGTCTAGCCATCCGGGCCTCGAGAGTGAAGACTCTCAGCCATTCTCTCGTACGTGCACCACGTCGCATGTGCATCTGCATTTAGCGCGCGTATGCACACAGTCAGGCCGTGACACGGCACGGTGGAACGGTGTCGGCTTTCCGGACCGGCATTAACCTAATTTCCCCCGCTTTTAATCGGCCGGTTAGAGCCTCCAGCGGCGAATTCAATTTGTATTTCTACTTGCCGTTCCGGGCACCATCATGGAACGATTATCGAATTACTTGACGTTTTCCATTACGCGCGCGGCTACCTACGTCTAACGCTTATCGTTCCGCTTCAAACGCCATCAATTCCGATCGCCACGACGGCACCCGTCACCCCGTTGTGCTCGATCACGAGCGTCTTTTCTTCGCGACACTTGACACTCTGTGAATAATTTAATTGACCTGTTAACTTGACGCGCCCAAAGTCGAATGAAACTCGACGAATCTAGTAATAAAAAGAAATATTCGAATCGTTAATAACATTTAACGATGTAACATTTTTCGATTTTAAGAGTGTATGGATTTAAAATAATCTTTAGATATTGTAGATACTAAATATCGTACGTTTTCAAGCTGATAAGAAACATTAAAATATAGTTTGTATGTTTTTAATTGCGTATTGCACGTCAAAATTTAAACGTCGATTGGAGCACCGGGACGCTCAAACAGTTCCGTCGCGCGAGATACCATCGCGATCGACTAGCGGCACTTACGCAAAAAGAAGTTGCCGGAATGCCGGAGAGCACTTTCTGACGTTACGAAATACGCGAAGCGTCACTATACCGTCTTCCGGCCGCGGCGCTTTGCGGGCGGATGGAGAATAAAATGCACGCGTCGCTGCATTGATGCAGGACGGTCCGTTGAAAGTGTACGACCGCGTCGTCATACTCGACAGCGACAAAGCCGCAAAGTAAGAACGACAGTCGTACATTCTCCCCATAATGCATATCGCAATCCGTCGAATTCTTTGACAGTTGCGGGTACGGGTGGCCTGTCAAGACACAGCTCGCGCGTTACATGAACGATCAAGATATAAAGGAACGGACCATCGCGATCGCGTCGCTGCGCTGGCGCTGCATCGAGCGAAATATCGAGAGTCAAGCCCGCCGCCTGTCACGAAACGAAAGATCTTGAGAGCAACAAGAACGCATGGTGTAATATTATACGTATAAAAATATGTTTTAAGGAAGAGTGAATGTACCGAGTGTTATGTTATTGAATATTGCGAGATATTGTGAACGGAAGAACGAGGTCTACCTCTAGATGAGAAGGGAGGAAGAGAGAGTAAAGTAAAATGTATTTTATTATTATTGTTAAATTATTTTTAATTAATTACTATTATTTTAAATTCTCTTCTTCTGTGTTAGTTACCTTGAAACTATGTTCACATTTACTTTTTCTTACACACAGAATTCGACATCTCGGAATACAATCGTTAATTCTTGCTACGTACTTTTGCATCGGCTCTTGACTCATTCTTGATGCATCTCTGTTGCGATCTGATAGCACAAGTTCAAAAGGGAAATCACGATGTTCGCGAGCTGCACCGTTAACCAAGGTTTCTGTTCACTCGCCGTCCACTTGGCTCCGTTGGCAAGCGGCTTTTGAGTTCGACGACCGGATCGGTCGAGGATGCATTATGTCGACGATGGATTTGTGACGGTATGCCGCGCGTTAAGCGGCTTCGTGAACCCCGTTCAAAAACGGGATTCTCTGTATTGCGTGCTCGTGGCATTTTTACGATTCGCAACGATCGATAACGAATCGGCCAGCAACGCGGAAATGAATGTTTCGAGGACATAGCACAGGCAAACGAGCACGAGCACGGTGAAGCATTCGCATCCGAAAGCGATTGTGCATGAAGCTATTAAAAAAAAAGCTACATTCGTTATAAACCGATATCGTCAATACGTTAGATCAATATAGCGCCGTAATAAAAATTGCCAATTTGGCATATATAATATTTTCGATTAATTACTAGCTTATATTTTTTGTAACATTTGAACGTTATATAATCGAATATTGTCTTTATAATATATATAAAATTAAATTGATTATATAATGATAAAATTGGACATCAATAAAAGAATATTTTCGTATAAATTCGCTACTATTTGACGAAAGACCTATATCACGCAGGTACCCAGTTCATCCAGGTGTTTTGGACGTATCCTTATACCTGCCAGGCGATATAAAGAATCTCACGTAGTATAGACGATTCCAAGCAGACATGTTTCATCGAAATCGGATTACGAGACATTCGGATAGCAATGACATACGGACGTCATATTCCTTCCGTTCGCGCATGTGTATATATTTTCCTGTTGCGACTGCACCGCAAAGACGACGGAAACAAATCGATATCCACCTGGTCTGAAAATTGTAAGCTAGAACCCCGAATTTATAACCATAGAATTCTTGTTAACCGAGTTATCGATCGATCGTGTCGCGGCCACCGATATCAAAATAATCCGTCTGACTCTGTATAAAAAAAAACCGCGCGCGATTTCGAAGGATCCATTTCGCATTCGTGTTTTAAAACCTGCATCGATTCTTCTTTCTTTGTTATACCTATACTTCGGTGAATTCGTACAATAATCCTTTCAACTTTTTTAGTATTGCATTGTGCGCTATTACACCAACATAAGGAATAACTCATAATATATATATATTTTAATACCTCTTTTTTGTAAGATATCAATTTTCCGAGAAATTTATTTTAATTGAAGTTACACTATCGGGCGTTTCACAGAGAAAAAATTTGGAAACCACGGTGAGAGCAGCGCGAAGATTTCACGAAATAAATTCGGCGGAACGGCAATTATCACTGAAAGGCGGCAGTTTGCAAAGGTGGCAGAGAAAAAGAAAGGGAGGCGAGAATGAGGATGACGGGAAAAATCGAGCGTCTGGGAGGAAAAAGGACAATGTCCGTTCGCGCACCTCCGGATCCTCTCCTCGAGATTCTGTATATTTCACCTTGGGGAATACGTGCGCTCCGCTGCACCGCACTTTCGCCAAGAAACTTTTTATCAGTGATGCTTCTTAACGGCGGTGCGAGGTCGCCCTTTACGCGAGCAAGTCGTGGAAACTCGCAGGAGAGCCTTCATTTTTCTCTGAAGAACGCGTTTTAGGTCGTTCGCGCAGCATGATCGCGAGTTACGAATGCTCGTGATCACTAATATCAGTCCTCGACGAATCGTCCGATAAAAAAAAATATCGCGTGTTGTACATTATGAAACATTGCTGTTGCATTGCCCGCACGTTTGAGAGAACGAGAGGTTTTATTTCAGCCGTTTAAATCGACGACGATGAAAAATTAAACAAAAAAATATGTCTGTTATATGTACAACATAGACAGTTATAACAACTGAATTGGTCTTGGAAAATATCACTGGTTTCCAAAATAAGTTTTATCATTTACGAGCGGGAGTCGATATAAAAATGCATTAAAGCACGAATATTCACCTACATATTTTAATTTGACAATATGTACGGTAAATAAATGAGAAATAATTACCTCAATTTATTCAACCAGCGAAAACGGAAATTTCCATCAAAACATGGTTACTCGAGACCAAATAAACATTGCGCGGGAAAAACGAATAATTAACAGATAGTAACCACGTCACGCGGGAAGTACGTAATGCAAAACGCGATAACGAGCTCGTTTCTAACGAGAAACGTCAGCTCCACGCTCGGCGTGTTTCGTTTAGCGCAAAGGGTTATAGGGGATGTTTACGCGAGACACACATCTGCGAATAATCCGGCGGGAATAGCATACAAATCTGTGTGTATTCCCCTAACACGGGGGGTCTACGATAGAGCGGGGTCTGCTGTTGTTCGCCGCGAGAAAAGCCTCGTGAAGCCAATAAAAGCGGATTGCGAGAAGGCCGATGTGTTCCAAAAGAGGCGCATCTGATCTACCCTCGTAAACCTCTCTCACGCGGATAATACCTGAGATCCGTTACGAATGCGACATTTACGATGGAGCGTGTAACGAATATTACGCGAAAAACTGCATTGCCATCACTGATAATGTGCGATCGAGCTCGTCAACTCTTCTCCTTCTTATCGATAGAAGTTGTAAAAGCCTCGTATAAATATAAGATGGACCAGCGGAAAAAGAAAGAAGAAGAGAAAGAGAGAGAGAGAAAGAGAGAGAGAGGGAGAGAGGTCCGATGAAAATTATAACGCGCGTCGAACTCTTCTCGCGTTTCGACGATGATGCATTTTCCATTTATTTTCGCGACCACAACTCGCAATAAATTTTGTAGTGCGAGCGGTCGATAAAATTATACGATTTAATTCGATGGATGGAACTTGGACGAAGAGAATGCTCTAATAGTTTTTCCATTGGACTGTCCCGCCATCTCGCCACTTTCATCTCTTTCATCGCGGCGATTTTCCGCTATGCGACGATCGCGAGAAACTCGATTATAGAATTACCGGAATTCTCGCAGAATTAGGGAATAATCTCTTAACGCGTTTCAGAGTTGGCCGGCGAATGTTCGCGCAGCGAAAACTGGGGATTTCGCGGAATAGCAGGACCATCACGTATATTTCTCGCTTCGCTTCCCGATTAAATCTTGTTTAGTGGAAATTAATATCTATTTCGGGATTTTGAAATCTACAAAACCACAAATTTTAACTTTTTCAAGAATATAAAAGCCATCGCAGAGAGTATGACGATTTTTAACTGGGACTAATTAATCCTTTATTAATTTCTTTTGTTGTATTATAATCAAAATGTAAGTTAAAACTTTACCGAGATTCGAGCCTATTAATTGCAATTAATCGCGTGCACGCTATTGACAGCTCGCTATTGACAGTTTCCTCGTAATTCTAAACACCTTCGGGCGAACAGCACTAGAGACACAGCTCGCTGCATGCTCATTAACATGACATGTATATGTTCTTGTAACAGGAGTACTGCCTGTGGGATACCCTCATACGTCGACCTCCTAGAATCGTCTCGACGATTAGATAGAGTAATCCGAAGCGGGGGGCCAGCGAATGGCAGAGATGGAAACCGGATGAAGGCCACAGGAGATGAGAAAATCACTTGGGAAATCATCTTACATCGCCGTGGCCACTCTTCTGCCACAGCGACTCTGTAACTTATCCCGGTCGTTTCTCGCGGATGTTCAGTCTTATTTGGAAGAGAGGTCCTGCGAGCGCAGGGTTAATATCGGCGTTCACGAAAGCCGTTCGTTGCGCCCACCGCAACAACGTCGGTCGATTAATCTCTTCCCCGTTCGATTATTTTTGTCGGATCGCATCCATTAGCACGCGAGCGATTTGTACACGCTTCATGACGCGTATTAATAATCGTGTTTTATACATCCATTCGGTGTGTGTGTGTGTGTGTGTGTGTGTAAAGTATATTTTTTAGCAATGAAGGCACAGTTGCGTTAGCGATAATTAATGATTCCGCTACGTGTGCATTGAACAGAACGCGCATTTTCAATTTTAATATTACATGCTAATATTATATGCGTAAAAGAGACTGGAATAACCATTTTATATACCTAAAAATGTATATGTATGCATGTGTACTCGTAGCTCAAATTAAATGCGCATATAATTACATTTCGCAATTAACTCGTTCATAGAGCTGTTTAAATCTTACATATGTTAAGCAAATTCAGCATTTACAAGTCCACCTAAGATTCACGTTCTAAAAATGTGCGCTCTTGAGACGACTATATTGGTAAAAAGATACCGAGCGTAAAAATTTCGTGTAAGAGGTATCGAATTTGCAGATACTCGTATGACATATATATCTATAGCGCCATTCTATTGAGGCAACTACGAGATCTCAATGCGCGCTCAGACGAAAAAGCCAAAATCAATCTAACGATGGTATATTCTGTCTGCGTCAGAATTGAAACGGTACCGCGCTTTGCGTGCGATAGGCGAGACGAGAACGAAACGGAAGAAGAGAAGCGGAGACACCGACCGCTTTGAATAGCTTCGTCAAATAAGTCGGTGGACCGCAACGGTGGACACGCGTACCGCATATCTATCATATCACCCACCACGTTTTCCCGCGCTTTTTTCCCAATAGCCCATTGATGTACTATATTCTGCACATATGTATATCCTTACGCAACTACACGATTCAAAGTTCCACCGCCAATCGAGATGCGGCTGCACTTTGCGATCGGTATCCCATGACACAGAGAATTTTTGTCCAATCGTATGAAGAGAATTGTACATGCGCTATATTCTCGCCTTGCCTTTATTCTCTTGTCACCTGCTACGAAGTCATAAATTGTGCCACGTCGAACGGCAAGATTCGAAAAGTAAAGCGCCGGAGCATATCCAACCGCGACACGTCGCCCCGCGACGTATCACGAAGAAATGTGTGTTACTACTTACGCGAAGATCGATGAGAAAAAGTGGAAAAAGTACCGCTTCATAATCCAACATTTTCCTCTGCCTGCGAACGCGTATAGGGATAGGTATCACAATATTTGGTTACATTTTATTATACAAACTTTTCGTGCTAAATCGTATATAGATAATGTTGCTGAAGAATATTGCTAAACAAAGTCATCACTTTTAAGAGTTTAAGTATGAAAATACAAAATAAAGTAGGTATCTTTTTAAAGTTATTCTTCTTCGAATACTTATTGATCGTTAATCTGGACGAGTAACAAAAACGGGCGGTGTCGCTATTAAGACGTTAAAAAATTCAGACACGACGCGTGAATCACGCTCGCATCAGGCGCCGTTAATTATCATAAATTATAATAATTCATTATGCGAGGCGCTATCGTAAGATCAAACGCGCCGAATATCGCCCACGCGCGTTTCGCGTGCGCGATTGTTGGCCGCGTCTCGTCGAACGTGTATCGATCGGACGAGAGCGCGAAGTGAATGAATAAAGGAAGTGAGGAGAGAAACGCAGAGAGAGAGAGAGAGAGAGAGAGAGAGATGGAGAAAGAAAGAAATTACTTTGCGCAATAAAATTCAACAGACGCGTGACGGGGAGGACGAAATGCGCCGAATAAATCTTTTTCCCTCTCGCGTTCGCGACTCAGTCCTGAAAATTGCGAGAGAATGCGTATATAATCGAATCGCCATTGTCCCGGGCGTGGTTGTCGACCCGACCAATTAAAATAACAATATGCTCAATGGACCGTTTTGCATACAAATTAAAGGGAGTCGCCCGTATTCGACTGTATCGACACTTTTCGCAGTCGTCGCACTCTATCGCCGGTATATCGTATCGACACGCTACCAGTTTCCAATGCATTGCTGTTAGCACGAGATCGATTGTACGAGCGAATCCTGAATATATCGCTAGGGTTACGATAAAAATTAACATGAGCACTACCGCGTAAAGAGGTGAAAAAGTGATTTTGTATGTCATGACACGAGCTCGATGCGACAAAAACTCGGTTCGAGATTTCATTGTATATCAACATTATTTTGCGCTGAAAATGATGTGGCCCATTTACATGGATGGGCTCATGGATGTCAATTATAACTTTCCAATTAGTCTTGCTCAATTATCCCTTTCTTTTAGAAACCTGGACTAGAACCAGGTCAAAATTGACAATAAATTAACTATGTATTAGTATATGTGTAAACGCGACGATATTAAAGATTAATAATAAGTGAATATGTGTCATTCATTGAAAAAATATATTATTTAAGTCGTTTTATTTAAATCGTTTCAGTATATCCTCAAAAAACGCAAACTTAAAAAAACAAGCTTGATACTTCTTCCTGCAATAATAATGTTAATGAAATGAGAATGAATGTGTGTGTGTGTGTGTATTTCTATGAAAATTATTTTATATGTCCGCGCATTTGCTAATACGCGCCCACAAGCAAATCAGCATCGAAGATGATACGTCAGTTTCACTTCTTGATTCCCGATCACATATCCGAACTGAAATGCAGGTGCATATGTATATATACGAGGAATATCGATCCAAGCTGCAACACGTCGATATACATGTGTAATCAAGGGGATTAATGCATGATCTCCCTTGGTGGTAGTTTGGATTATCGGACGTTTCAAACGTATCGAATGCATCCTATGCGATCCTCGCAAAGTCTCGCATCGCACGAGATGACGCGCCTCGAACGGCAACATAACGAAAACGGAATAAATGTCGTTGACGCGGAGAAATATCGCGCGTCATGTTCGTGTTCCGGAAGCATCTCGAAAAGTAATGTGCATGCCAAGTTAAATGGGAATGCAGCATCAGTCTTTTATTATTTTACTTTGACGTAACTTGGTGCAATTTTTTAAGTTACAGGGATTTATAAATAAGGTTCTTCATATATAAATATCTTTATGAGAACAGTCCTCCCTCCAATCGTGACGATAATCATGAACTTCTTTTTTTTTTACGAAAATAGATCTCTAAAGTCAAATTCGATTCCTAATTATCTTTACCCTCGCAGGAAATGACAAAGCAAATATGAAGACAAGATGGTATGGAGTGTACGTCAAACAAATACGCACGGTCTGTCAGCGGATAAAGGTCGAAGAAGAAGAGAAGAAAAAATTTGCTTTTGTGTCTTTGACCGGAAGAGGACCTCGACCCGGTCGGCTTCAGTTGCGTACGTTCGCCACATACGGCCGTCTCAGCTGAATTCATCTCGGAGATATACATATTTGGCGCGATGTGGCGAGCGATCGCCCCGTGCGTCGTCGCTGATCGTGCTCGCCTCTTTCCGGCAAGGTTTCAAATTTCGTCATGCTGCGCTCTCATGCATGTACATGTACATTGGATATTATAGTATAGATGATGACCACCGATGCGAGATGGACCGAGGTGGACCAGTGCTAAAAAAAATAATAAAAACCCGTCCGTGCTATATCGTCGCGAGATTATTTATCTCGCCTCCCGATTGCGTCGCTGCTCACTACTTTCTTGCTCGGCGAGAATTCAATGCGGGACGAATTCAGCGCGAGGACGTAAGTTATTGCGCGTCGCGCAAAGCGCGGCTTTGCACCGACCTTTCTCGTAATCGCCGCATCGCGAGCGACGGAAGGAGAGGCGAAGAGACGAAAAGAATATATCGTCGTTGTCCTTCTTGGACCACGACTTGGACCACGTCGGACTAAAAGGGGGTCGTCGGTTTTAAGGTCTTCGGGATCCCTCTCACCAGCCGCTGCTACGCTAGGGCCTCCAATCGCCTGCCCCTTCTCGCTTCGTTGTTTTATCGCTTCATCCCGGAGAGCCACTTCGCCTCGAGTTCCACCTCGGGGCGATCGATTATACGCTCGCATGGCCGATGATTATTACTTCTTTCGAGCAATCTTTTCGCACGAGGGAGTAATTCGTCTGGCGGCGGCCTCCGCTCGTCTGGACATGCGTGTGATGTCTGATGCTTTAACATTTTGCACGCTCATGCCTCTCTCGAGAGACACGTGACATCGGCTTAGTCTTCACGATTACAAAGCTAGATACATTTTAATAACGCAATATCCGAAAGAGAGCACGTTTTACGATTTTGCAAAAAAAAATCATGGCATCATGGAAGAGACATAGAATAGTATTAAACCTCTTTATTATCTATACTTTCTCTTTAAACTGATAAATTTAATATCTTCACTAGATAGATTTGTATATATACAAATATTAAAACTCATTACCTATATTTTTAACAATTATTATCATATTATAATCACACGAACAACTAATAATAACTAGAAAATTTTTTTTGCTTTTGCTCAGTTTTGTAAAGCACACACATACAGTAAACTCTTAATAATCTGTCCCTCAATTGTCTGTCGCTCCTCAATAGTTTTCCTTCTTCCGCGTAACCTAGCCCCTGAATAGTCTGATTTTCTATCCCCCCCTCTTATCTCTATTGTTCCTACATTATTTAATTAATGCATGCGTAGACTATTGGAACTATTGAGAGGTCATCGAGTCCGAAAATGATAACTATTGAGAGGTTTTACTGTATTGTAAATTTTCACTTCCTTAACAATCTCTTACGACATGAAGCGAAAAATTGTCATAAATAAACGTTACAGAGTAATATCTATCTCGTTGCGAATCAAATTGTTCCAAATTTTTTATGCACAACTGTGGCTAATAGGATAAAATTCGCAGTAATACTAATAAAACCAGCCAGGAGTGCTGTAAATTAATTTGGTTAATTATAGTCACGGTATCTTTTGGGAATAGGAAGAGACAGAAAAAGAGAAAAGTAGAAAAGAAAAAAGGAGGAAGGAGAAGAGAGGAAGGATAGAGAGGGGACAGAGAGAGAGAGAGAGAGAGAGAGAGAGAGAGAGAGAGAGAGAGAGAGAGAGAGAGCTGTTGTAATAATAATGGTAACAAATTTGCGATTAATTGAATGCCAGATCACGAAAAACCTTGTAAAAGCCTCATTGAGAAATTCTGCTTAATTAATTCCATATTTAACTCATTCTCTTTTATATTCTTTTGTTTAATGATTCTAAATTATTCACGCGAAAATGTCCACTAAATAGAATTGTATCAATAAAGTTATTCAATTAAGAGTGGTTGATTCATATTACATTTATCAATTATACGGTAATTTTTGCACACTATATTTTTAACATTTTATTGGATTACGAAAAAATTATTTGATGAAACTTGATATAATTAAATGTATAACAGATATTTTTAACTATATATTCGTTCAATACTATATTTTCGAACGCGAATTCTTTCTGTAGCGAGATCGTTCAATTACACTCGTCGGCGCGTCGTACGTCTATCGTCGCAAAACAACGCGCGATAAATTACACGATGAAATCCTAATCAATCTGAGAGCATTCGCGACTTGACTCGGGAATTTTATCGTCGCTTGTTGCACCGAATGTTTTCGCATGTATAATGGCGCGAACGGGAGAGTCGCGGTTATGCAGTGAACCACGCAGATGAGAGAAAGCAGGCGAATAGGAGCCGGCGAGGCCAGTCAATCTTCCGGCGGAGAATTGGCCCATCGCTCTTCAGCAATTTATGCCTCCGGCTGGCTGAAAAATACCGGCAGCTCTCGCGCGATGCGGTGCGGTGCGGAACGATGCGATGCGATGCGGTGCGGTGCGGTGCAACGGAAGCGTTTGTATTCTGACCGGATGCGCACGCAGCAGGTCAGCACTACTGTTCTATTCCGACCAATATTCCGCACCTCCTCCTCTTCCTTAGCTCTTCGCGTCTCGCTCTTCTACGCGCCCTCATTTACTCGTGCTCCCGTCTCATTCATATTTATTGCATTCGCGCTTATCCCAGCGTGCCTCTTACGCGAATTCGAAGCAATGCTCGTTTCCGCGAATTTGTAATGGATAACGGAAAAAAGAAAACTTCTCTCAGCTTTGTATCAATCAATAGTGATTGTCTTGCGATGTAACTAAAATCAGACGTACGACGCACGAATCGAATGGAAAAGCGACGATTCGAAACAAATGCGCACGGCTAAAGTATTATTTTGTACTTAAAAAGACATTTTATTTGTTTCGTGCAACGTATCACCAATTTTCAATCGTTTTCAGCGTACGTTTGTTTTATCGTTCAAAACTTAAGTGATTTCATGATAAGATCCATATATTGCACTTTCTCTATTTTTCGAAGAATTTTTAGTTATTTTCTCAGTGAAATCCAACGAAATAAAAGAAGTCAGAAAGTTGATTGGTCACTACCTTAAAGCATCTGGCGTATAATGAGAATTCATGAGCTATAACACACGTACGCGCCAATACAAAGCAATTCCCAACGATTTCCATTTTCTATATCGCTTCTTTGGTGAATCACGCGAGTTATCATCCATCCTATTTATCTTGCTCCAGCAAAAGATAACCGGATAAATGCGAACTTCGTTCGAACCATCCGTCCGTTCAGTCACCCCTATTTTTCTTTCGGTAGAACGGCAGCAAGCAGAATTGCCCTGAACGAAGACTTTAAGTGGTTGAATTCTGTCTTCGAAGTGCCCGGGACAAAATCGATCTGAGCAGAGACCAGCAGCATTCTCGACCTCTGTGTGTTTCGGTCGCCGTCATCCCGGAACTTTCCACGAAACCGGAAGAACTTCTCTCGGTGACAAAAAAATAACGCGAGGGGGGCGAGTCAGATGAGAGATACTTTTCTAAACTCCGTTCAAAGTAAATGTCGAAGTACACTTTGCCGGAAGTTTCACTTCGCTTCGGTGCACCGAGATATCCTTTTAAGGTGGCGCGAGGATTATCGGCGCGCCGCGGCCGTTGCTCGCGATTGTGCGAGACGGGATTCTTCGTCAAGACCCTCGATAAGCCAAAGATGTAAAAAATTGATGCAAAATTCAATGATCGGTTACGTAAAATTATAAATTATAGAAAGCTTATTAATTTTGCATTACTGTTCACTTATAGTTACTTCGCTATGTATCAAGAAGATCCTACTTTTGGATCGATTCCCGTGCATATTTCATAAACATATTGCTCCGTTACTAGTCATTATGTCATTTTCCTTGTATTTTCGCATATTTCGGACCCATCGTGTACATCTCTACATAGCTATTTCTGCCTAATGTATTTTTCATTCGACAGCTTACGTCAATTTGCCGTTTATTCAAACTTTTACGCTCGTTTCTGACATCCGTTTCGTATAATGACACAAAATTACCGCGATACTCATTGGAATTTCCAAAATGGTGAGCGAATGTCCGCGGCGATGTTTAGAAACGATCTGCGAAACAGCATCGTAAAACAGCGATAATCACCGAGTAGGAAAAGAGCAACATGACCGGCAATTTGGCAGCTTACGCCGGATGTATGCGCATTCCCGGTAAAGTCGTGCATTCTCGCACGTCCACGACCTTTCCGTGGGGACTGCCATACCGCGTGTTTCCGGATTCGATCTCGAATGCCGCAGCTTCGAGAACTGCTGCATACAAAAAGGTGCCTACTTTTGTTCTCTTACATGTGCACGGACATGTTCTTCGGACGAACAATCCTCGGATTCTCTATCCTGACCTCGTATCTACCAACGAGTCGGATGTGACTTTCGAACGTAATGAACGTCGACGTTTGCACGTATCCCCCATAATGTCTGTATTTTTCGTATTCGAACAAGGTATTCAAATAATTGATTTAAAGATTTTTTTAAAGTGCAGATCGAAACAGTAAGAGATACGTTCTCCGTTTTCTACGAGTATTAAAACTAAAGTAGAAATAAGTATCAATATTTATACACTATAAATTTATTGTTTAGGATTTAGGCATTAAATAAGAGAAAAAAAGATTAATGTCTGCAATACATTCGCAAAACTAAAATTTACATAGAAAATATTACTCGCATTTGACGTAACACGTGCTTGAAATCACGCTGTTTAATCATACTAAGAACTCTAGAAGCACATTTTGTCTACGAACAAACTACTAACTGGCATCATTCCGAGCGCGGAAAACTTTTTGAGTACGCGAAAGCGGGTTGTAGTTCACGTTCGAGCGAATTTCGAAGAAATATCTAGCGTCCGTTCAACTGGCTATAATGCAAGGACTTGAATAAAAAAACCGAGAGTTTTCGGTTAGAAAATATAGAGACAAGCTTATTCTCGACGAAAAACTCGATAAACCAAATACCTTTACGTTAAAAAATTTGCCCCTATAATCTAAAAATCTGTCTTAATGCAGCGATTATTAATACATTGCAGCAGCTCATGTACAACAGAAATTCCTCGCAAAAATAGATGTAAATACAATTGAGACGTAAATCTTAATGATTCATTCCGAAGATACTCATCTGTTTGGCTCTGTGTACTTAGATTCATGCTGCGTGCGTACACAATAAAAGCACGGGAACTACACAGATCAAACAACGCCGGAGAACTATTTCAGCACGAGTCTCGCGCAAATTCATCGAATTGAGGCACCTTATGAATAGCAATGGCATCGAGTATGACATAGATATGAATTTCAAATCTGAGCAAACTTGATAATTAGGAACGTATTAATAATTTTAGCATAAAGTAAAAGCATTATTATTAATTATTTAGAAAGTAATAATTATTAAAATGTGATATGGAAAAGTAGGACGATTCTTCACATATTTTGTATGAGAAATGTATAAATTTTATAAAAGAAATTATGCATTTTATAAAATGTTATTTTCTGAAATAAATCCAACGAGATAAGACGGAAAACTATTCCGTATAAATAATTAATTTGAACAAAAATGCTCAAATTATCCGATTATTTAGCAATAGAATCGTTTTTTCGTAAAAGTTGTAGATCCATATCAATTACAAAAATTAGAATTATCAAATAAAAAAAATAAAAGTATCAAAGAATAATAATTACTCAGTGCCCCACGTAGATTGGCGTGGAAAATGATAAATCGGACTTCAAGTCGGACCCATCACTATATAGAAGAGGCAACACGAGGGAGGAAAACATTTCGACGGCGGCATCCTGAGGGCAGATCGGGGTCCATTCATCGTGAGCTGTCGGGGGAAGTCCCGGAACTGAAATTCGGATATGTGTGTCCAGGGTCAGTGTGCCGTCGGTCAGCCCAAGAAGAAATAGCTGATTCTGGCATGTGGCCAACCATCTTCGGAGAAGTCTCTCTCGCTCTTTCTTTCTTCAAAAGAAAAGACGCTACGATTTTTTTCCCTTTCTGCGTAACATTTTCACTTGCGACATGGAGAACATTGATTGACTCCGAATGCCGCGGATAGCAAAGGTCTTGTCTCGATCTCAGTCTTTAGTGACCGATAATCGTAGTTTAATCAAGCTTCGATTTCTAACTGCAAATATGGCTGATGTAAGAAAGAAATACAAATGTATAAAAACTTTTCCAAATTCCAATATCGCTGTTCTCGTTATTATCATACTTACAAATGAATTGCATGGAAGAGAAAAGCGACGCGTAAAGTTCGTGATATGATAAAATTTAATATTCGAAGAATATCGCATGCATGGTAAGACTGTAAACTCCGATGAACAATATTACTTCGGAAAAGATTGCTCGGTGAGCCGTAATCGGAACAAAAGCAGAACATAGTAGGAATAGAAAATTTTTGAAAATTCTAATCTGTGCCACTGTGCGAAACTAGATAGAGAATAAGAAACATTCCGAATATTTAGCAACTTGCCCCTCCAATTCTCTTGAACTATATGTGCACTCTGAGAATGGCATATAATGTAACTCTCAAATCCAGATGCCGATTCAGAGAATATTGCGCAATGCTCGTAACGGAACCATTGACATGCCAATTAGTGGCAACCGCGACCGTCGGACTGGTAAACGCTGACGAAACGTGCCGCCAATTTAGAGCAACTGGATCTGTTACTAATTGACGGCCGAGTGCATCGCGGGTCGTTCTAAGCGAGCGGGCAAAATAGAACTAGCTTCTTACGTGAATGACCTCTCGTTGATCTAAATATCTATACCGAGAAAAGAAAATATGCTGTCTTCTATACGACGCCGCGAATGCCATTGGTCCTCCTGAGAACTATATTAGAACATTTAAGCAGCAATTCCTCGGCAATATCTCTTATTATCTGTTATGTGAAATTTATATATGCGTAATATACTTTACAAATATATATAGCGCATCACGTAAGATAAAAATTGTACAAAACCGTTTATAAAGTCTAATTCAAAAGAAAATTCCAGTAGCTATACTTGTCAAGAAACAACATATTAATTATTACTCTATCGCTAACAATAAGAACAATCAGTTCATATTTGAAAGTATGATTTACGTTCCATACATTAGTCACTTGTTATTAATTTACGACCAATCTGATATTCTCATATGTTATGTCATATCTCGTAACCTCGTCTTTCACATAATAGAGCCAATGTCTCAGAAGTCACACCAACAGGGGAGTCAACGTCCGATAACTGTCCTGGATCGTATGTCTCCTTTTTGAAGTGACCGCGCACTCGCCCACGATCGAGTGCACCGAATTATCTGCAGCTATGTCATAGCTATTATTATCTCGATTCTTCGCGCGTGACACAAAAATCTTACGTCTTGATCGTGCAATAATAACGTTGATCGCTCCTCTCCAAGTCACATGGACAGTGTCAATCTCGACTTGTCAATCTCGAATAAAAATTGACCGGATAAGAGAGCACTGACCGCATATATATTTCTTCGTACTATCTGTGCCCGTATGAAGATTATTGGATTAAATAAATCCTTCTGCTCTAGAAAGGAATGGCTCGACGTGACTGTAGAAATAAGCAAATTGTATGTGATTTACGGTTCCGTAATATATATATATATATATATATATATATATATATATATATTCCGTAATTATATAGATTATGTCATGAGATTGCACTGATCATCGCATACATCGAGATGCTTGTACGTATTTATATGTACGCAATCAAAGCATCCGCGATTGTAACCCTATAGTAGATTGTAGCATTCTTGGTACTCGCGCGATACTATTTATATCTTTCGTTACGATCTTCGAGATGTTAAAATATGTTTATGCTAACCACTTAAGTAATATTATAAACAAATATCTGCATTAAAAGTACGTGTTCTCTTATCATTGAGAAACACAGTATATAAAATAAATTATATGCATTAAGGGGCGATGATATCGGCGATTCCATCCGCCGCGACGTATAAAAATAACCGTCTATCGAACAGCATGTAGCTATATCAATCCCATTTTCTTCGGAATGAACTCGCGACAGCTGCGTTTTCCTCAATTGTCGCAAGCCGCACTCATGTCAGGCAATTGTACGTGCAGGTCGATAACGCTGGTAAAGGCTTCGAAGCGTATCCTTGAAGCAACCTCCCTCCCGACGCGACGAGTCTGACCGCCACGATCGTCTTCTTACCTGAGTCTACGGACACTTAAGCGGCTTACCAGGTAATTTGCCAAGGGAGATCGATAACCGATAATTTACACGCCGGTTACACGAGACGTCCTCGGACGACTCCATCCGTCGATCGGTCTGCGCGTGGGTGGTTTACGAGAAATCGCGCGCGCGCCCGCGGCGCCGTTTACGGCACACCTACGTGGTGCGATGGATGTCCTTACTTACGCGCGCACGTATGCATATCGCTCGTAAAATCTTCGAGGCTGGACAGAGGCGCCGTTGTCCAGCACGCGGCCGGTAATCGGCGTACGATGGCGTAACACGCGAACAAGAGTCGCAGTAGGAACACGGTCGCACGACGATTTTAATCAAATTGGCAACGAGACGAACAGTGGCCGATGGTCAATATTCGTAGGAACCGTAATTGCTTTCTGTATCAGTTCGTTGCTTATTAATACGCAAAATATCGAAAAAAATGTATGTCAATATTTTATGGAGTGAATCTAGGACATGCGATATCAGAAGAGAATGTAATATATTAATGCAATATTGATTCTTCCTCAAGGGATGTTTCATATGCATAATTAAATGACCGCAGTTAATGTACATCATAACAGTTTAATGATAATCCTTTTTTCTTGGAAACAAGTTAGTGGCGTGGTAACTTTTCTGCGTAATTGCGGAATCTAGTCGCGTAGGGAGATGCATTTCACCATGCGCGACAACAAAAGGAACGAGGGACGAGGTTTCGCCCAGATTACGTCACAGGCACACGGGAGGACTCGGAAAATAAAATGATAAAAACACGGAAAAAGAAGAGAGGTGGCGGGAAAAAAAGAGGGATGACCGAGGCACAAGGGAACTCTCGTTCCATGGCTCGCCTGTTAATTACTGGCCTTATAACCGGCCGGTGCCTTGTACCGTCCAAAGGGAGGGAGGGGAAGAGAGAGAGAGAGAGAGAGAGAGAGAGAGAGAGAGAGAGAGAGAGAGAAAAGAGACATCCACGCCTGCGGAGTGAAAAAAGGGAGAAGTAAAGAGACCAACACAAAGAGAAAGGGATTCGGAGCCCCTAGGATCAAGCTACATAACCCTCGTCGACGTTGCCGGTATTCCGTTCGTTCCTTAACAAGGATTTAACTTCTCGCGAATTCACCAGGTACGAACATGGCACACACGGGTATATGATACTATCGATTTCCGAGTGTGAGTTGAGCACGCTAGATGTACGTGTACGCGCGAGTGTCACACAGAGATGGTATAATTAAGCTCGGTCCGGGATGTGTTAAACCGATATCTATTAACCATCCTCGGCAAACTGCCGTATCGTTTCCGGCTAAACATCTCGAGTGAATTAGCTCTTACGTTTGATTAACTATTAACGCTTTCGCCGCTCAAGATTATAGTTAGCTAAGAATTAAAGTCTTTTACCGCTTTTGAACACAGAATGTTAAAGTGCTACTGCTATTTTTGTGAATCTGAAAACACTTCGTACTACTCCAAGAATACTTTGGTCACGCTGTACACATATTTGGCATTAACAGCGTAACAGCGATAACTTGGTACGCTTGTTCGCGATGTAACATGTCACAGATCCTATCCTGAAACCGTGCAACAAACAAGGCACAGATATTTGCATCTGCTTGCGTGATGGAATATGCACGTGTGTACACGATTGTTGATACATGGACATACATAATACTCGGATAAGGCGATTCCGCCGCCGGAGACGTATTAAACCTACATCTATTAGGGTGTGTCGTACACCCTCCATGACACAGCCGGGAGAATTGCCCCGAGCAACTTGAGAAATGTCATTAAGTGCTTGCCGAGGCGCAGCCAATATGTGCAGATGCGGGTATGTGTCAGTCATATTAATAAGTTATCGAGCTATAGTATTAGATGATACGATCTATCCTCTTACATTCAAAAGATGCATTCAGAGTAACAAGTTTACCGTTTAGCATCATTTAGTGATCATCTGCTCTAAATGAATCATCTACATAATTTGAAATTCTTCGTAACAGAGAAATTATTCTCCTATGTGAGTATATACATATATAATGCCTTATGTAATAATGTAAAAGTGGTGATGGACAATGTGGACGCAATAACGTAAAATGCTGACATATTGTAGAATATTTATCTTTGAATTAGACTTCTCTTATTGTTAGTCCTTTCGTGTCGTAAAATATTTATCTTGAATTAATTCACAATACTTCATTTGAAAATTTCGCAATAAACGTATTAATTAGGACTCTTGTGACGCGCGTATAGTGTCCGCGTGTAATATTTATGAGCATTTGCGCGGCGTACGGTTATGGTGCGGTTTCCTCCTCCATTATTTCTGCGGTCATATGCGCTTGTCAGTGAACTCGCCATTTTTCACGCAAATTTTCCGAAAATGAGATTTCAACACGCCTGCCAGCCGTCCGACGAAATTATCCGCCGCCGTGACTACGTCTGTTTTTATGTAAATTATGTACGTGTCTGCCGTACAATACGTCGCTGTAAAGTGGCCAACAAAATTATTTCTACCCGACAGATATGATACGTATAATTTTGCGCGCAAATTTTTCCACCACGTAATAGCGATTCTGACGCACAGATTTATAATTTCTTTCTAACGATTTTTAAATAGACAACGAAATACTGTAATATTTAGTACGTTCCAGTGTAGGTAGATAGTAACATTAAAAATTCGTGAGAGACGTTATCCAAAATAGAACGTATCAAAGTTCTCTTCTTTTATATTTAAAGAGATAAATATATCTTAACAAAATTCGTGGTTTCAACAATAAATAGTAAAAATGACAGTCCGATACACAGGTGGCAAAAGTAAATTGTTAATGATTTACCAACGAACGCGTCAACCGTTTCGATTTACGCTTTCCATATTTTATAACATTTTCGACTGCTGCGCTGTCGATCGCATCTAAAATAAATGTGTACGTCTCGCTTGTAATTGCCAGGCACCACAATCCTTTATCAAATCAAATGATAATAATCGAAACGACGCGACGCGACGAATTAATTGGAGCAACGTATTCAACTCATCAATCCATATAACACTGTTATCGTCGAATAGATGCACGTTTGTTTCCCCATTTAAATCGCAGTCGGGAGTCGTCGCACAGACGTGCGCGCATTATAAAATCGCAGGTAAATGTCAGGATCGCTATTATTATGAGCACGCACGAGTGCGGCGGATTACCGAGTGCAGTCGACGAGGCGACTATGTGACATCAAAATCAATGAAAACATGAGATGAACAATGAATGCATCATGCAGGCGACGTCAAGCGAGAAAACGCCTTATATTTAAATCTTGGTAAAAATACAAAACACACACAGACTTTATATGTTAATCTCATAATAATAACATTTATCACGCATTTCAACTCAAACGTAATTTAACATAAATAAATGTAATGCAAAAAATAAAATTTAGATTAAATTAAATCTTAATTAATTCTATAAGCATTTTTTATTACAAAAGTCAACAATTAATGATATGTCGTGCCAGAATTGGAAAAACTTGCGTATATCACACCTTCATAATCGTAATAAAGTTAAGATCATATTCATGTTTTATATACACGAAATAATAAGCGAATAAAGGAGAAAAAGAAACTTAGCCGAGTCACGCGCGTATGTTAATGAGTATCACATCAACCGAACAAATCAATTTCAACCGCGAATCAACGGCACATCCGTAGCCACAGAAAAAATAATCTAACCGTTCGATTAAAACTTCGTAGACATTTATGCTATACATTTTCTAGGTATAATATGTAGACTAAAATCAATACAATTATTCTCTTAATAATATGACAAGGCTTCAACAACGTTTCCTTCTTGGGTGACATTCCGCAGAACAATCTTAAAATAAAGTGTAACAACGTGATTTTTTAACTGCGTGTAATATGTAAACTTAGAAAAACTGACAGACGATTTTCAGCAAAAGAATTAGAAAATTTTATAGAAAATGTGTAAAGTTTCGCATAATGCTGAAAGTACACGGTAAAAATTTAAATAAGAGAAGTGGTTATTTTATGGCAAATCTGTTACAGCTCGATATTTGCCTTCTGGTGAATACCTTCCATGAATGTTCTATACGATAATTTTTATTCACTAATTATTCGCAAAAGCGACATCATTTTTATGTATGAGACATAAAAAATCTGAGAGCTTGCTTAAACCGGATTTACATCACAGACAAGCGTGGAACTCAATTAAATCAAGAGAATTATTAATTAATGTAATTAAGCCTTAATTACACTATTAGTTTTTTCAGGATAAAACTCTATCTAATATTCGTAGTCCAAAATCAAATTTATTTCTATTATTTTTCATTGAATCAGTTTATTATATCGGTACATATTAGCATACCAAGAAATAAAACTATTTCTTTCACATGTTTTCTTGTAGATATCTACTTTCAATGTGTGATGAATATTATATTCAAATCAATAAACAGCTGATAAGAAGCACTATAGACTGAAGCACTTAAATTGAAACTTGTGTGCATATATAATATTTGCTTTTAATATAGAATAGATTTGAATGTAAACTATGCAAAAGCCGCAATTTTCCATGGAATTGCGATTGGTGGTGTAAATTCTTAGATATAAACACTCGAGAGACACGTTTGCACCACGATCTAAAATTAATAAACTCGTCGTTTCTATCTCACGTAATTTAATGTAATATGCTGTGTCGATATAGAGAGTGTACAACTTGTTAACGTAATAAAGATGAGAATATCGATTCGATGTCGAAGCACATATCTGCATTTTCGAACCGTAAAATTATTTTGATGTAAGCGATAATGATAACGTGCATTGAAATTCTATTCATGCTCTTAATTCATATATTTCATCATATGGAAATTCTCGACGTAAATATTGCTGGCTTAAAAAAAGTAACGTAAATAGTAAAAAGCCAATATCCGAAGAAAAATGGAACGAGAATAAAATATAATCAATAATATATGTATAGGTCCAGAGGTATGTTCCGGGACTGTTTACGTTTTTTGAAATGTACTGTCCTGGAAACTGCCAAATGTCCCGGAATATACCGATATCAAAAATAAAAGTCCTGGAACATACTTCCGGACCTACATATATATATATATACATAGCTTTTTTATCTTCAAACTCGTAGTTTAAACGATGACACTTAAATCGTCGTGTACACTTCAGTTATAAAACGGGCTTTAGAAATGCGGTTATATTATTTGCACAAAGTTGCATATATGCACCCTGAAAAGACGATTTCCATTGGGCGTTAAATCGTCTCGATAAAAATCTAGCGGAAAGAAATCGTCGTGCCTGAGATATCTAAAGCCCTGCATATAAGCGCGAGGTACGGAGAGAAGTTAAATTTATATGGGAACCGATCTGTGTCGTTTTTTCCGATATAACGATTATATGCAAAAAAGATGCAGGGCGAGAATAATTAAAATTGCCAATTTTTTTTATCCTACTTAAATGAAAATTATTCGTAATCTTGCGGGAAAATATAATCTTTCCTATTTTTTTCTTCTCCTTCCTCACACTTATCATCTTATTATTATTATTTAATATACTTTGTCATTTGACAATTGTCATAAAATTAGGTAGAAATAACATCATTAAATATATTTTGTGTCTGGAAAATTTTAATTAATTATTTGACATGTAATAATGTTATGTATATATCTCAGTTATTAAAATTAATTCTTTTTACACGTGTATACACGTTTTAGTACTGAACGACATATGTATAGATATTATTTGCGGAGAAATGATAATTAAGTAACAGATCACATGCGAGAGTTCCGTAATTTCTTTACTGATAGAGTTATTTCATAAAATACTGTAAGCTAGAAATTTGTTTGAATTTTCGAGTACAACGACGACAAGCACGAAATAAGTTGTTACTCTCCGTTGCCTCAAGGCCGACGATAAATCGACTTTCACTACTGACTGGCTGCTGAGTCCGTCACGCTCGGTCGCCGGCGATAAATGCGCAGAACGTCATGATTTATATTGCTAATTATAATTCAATTCGATAATTACATTGTCGCTCCCTCAATGTTTCATTAATAAGTACGGTAATTTTCTAACGCTTCAACGGTTTCGTTATCGCGATCACTCAGAGTTGATCAATTACCGAAAACACAGGGGCACTGGATATATAGTCTATATTAGTCTACCAAGGTGCCAAATCGCCAAATCTGTTGTCATCAACGCAAGGATTTGTTACCTCTCTCATCTAATGAAGTCCGAGCCGCTTGTTGATAATGAGGCTTGACGATAATTAATAATCGTCAAGCAGCGATAAGCGATTGCGGAAACGTGATCGGATATTAGCATGCACTCTGGGGAGTAAGGTAGCCCAGAACCGCAAAATGGAATGTACGTCAGGCTGGGCATGAATGCGCTGTCAAGCAAGCCGCTTTCGGCGTTATCGAGGTTTATCCGTTAATTAGCGCAGCAACCGACGTCGCCGCCAATGTTTAAGTGTCGCGTTTAAGCGATAGTGCAAGTGTGCGTTTTACAGTTGCAGAAGACTTGAAACGAGGGCGTTTGCCTTTTGAGTTTAATTCGTGTGTATTATTATTATGTCTCTGAAACGGAATTTACAGAAGCGAACAATATTATTCATTGTTAATACATTTATAGCTTTCTAAAGTAAGTATCTATGAATAAAATTGCAAAAGCATATAACAAAATTGAAACGCAATTAGTGAGCTATTAGTGGTAAAAATCAAAGAATTCTGATAAATTAAATTTTCATGGACATCAGCACACATGAATGAACGATCACACATTATTTTGAAATTGTTGTACCTGTAATATAATATTATAATTTTTATTAGAATAGTTTAATTTTATATGCCATGTTTAAAATTATCTGATTTAACGTCATAAATTAAAAAGTTATGACAAGAAGCACTGTTTCCTTTTCATTAAAAATATATAAATATTGATGTAGAAAGCATATTGCATTATCCTCTATAGAATAGAGGACATAAATTTGCAAGAAAATCGTACAATATAGTATATCGTGCCAAAGCGCAGGTTATAGCTTTGCAATATCGTTAAGGTTCAAGGCTTATCATAGTTTATCGTTTAATTAGCGCACCTGCATCCACGTAAGTGTGAGCATATCGCAGGTGCATCTCGCCTATGTCAAATACGCACGATACTACATATGTACAATTATAACCGGTCAGCCAATAGCGATATACATGTCATTGTGTTGATAATTTGTTCATTGATTGCAACGCAGAGATAAGAGGTATCACTAGTAGATTCTATATCTCCGATGTAACATAATTTCCTAGAAAAATCTGAAGTTAAGCCTCTAAGTATGTCGAAAAAGGATCATTTCAATCCCATTTCGTTTGCATGTCGCAATATTCATCTCCGTCCCAGTATATGTACATTCAACACACATTCGTATTTACATATTACATCCTAAATGGTTTGTTCCGCGTGCTTTCCATTCTTCTCCGCGATCCTAGCTTCCTTGCAAGTTTCGAACGAAGTGACTCTCCCATTCGTAGCCGCGGGTCGGCACGTTTCGCCTTCCATGCATCTCTATCCGCAACGATGTAGATTCGGCGGTGTAACCGCCAATATATGATTACGAACACACAAACAGGCGGCAACGCGCGGCGCGCGGGATACGATATCCTCACGAAGAGTAAAAGCGGATAGTCCAAATTGCTGACTACGGTGCGTTGTTCCCGCGGCATACACACATGTATACACATAGACACACTCACACGAGAACGACCACCCGCGATCACATTGGAGCTTAGCCAGTACCCAGGAGAGAAAGAGGACTCGGCTGAATCCTGCCGTTTATATATGGAAATGCGCCTTCTCTCTTCTCCGCTCTTCCGTCCCCTGTCTTCCTAACCCCGGATATTGCCGACGGTAAGAATCGTAATGTTAAATTTTTCGACCCCTCGCACGATGCGTCGATTTTCCGTCCTCGTCCGAGGCACGCCCCGCGTCCTTTGTCTCGGAAAAAATTGTGAATCTCAGTCGATCAGGGATATAGGGGATGCTCCTTCGACAATTTCAAGATCTTGAGATTCAGATCAAGTCATCAGAGTTGCAAAGAAGACATTGAAACAAAATTGTCGTTGAAAAATAATCAATATTGAGCTTGTTAATAAAGTTCAAAATGTATATAATATTTGTGGCTTTCCACTATTTAATTCTTTAACAAATTGTAGCATGGTAAAAAATTTAACAAAATAACCATTTGGCTACACGGATAATTGAAAATTTATTTCACAGTTCCACAGAAAAACATGGAACAAAAAATTCCTTTGCAATGTCAAAAGGTACTTTTTAAAAATGTCGCCTAAGAGCTTTAACTAATCGGCTCAACGAGAAATTAAACCGTATATAAATTATTATACTCAATTTTTTTCTCATCTAGCTGTGGTTTGAATGAATAATCTGTCATCTTGCGTGATAATGCATTATTGCATATATTTAAAAAATATAAATACCTACTGCTATATTGACAGGATTGAACTAGCTATGAAGGTACTCTCACGAGAATGTTACTCCTATTAATCAATCAATTTCGTAACATCTGCAATGCTACTAGGAGGACTACACATCCAGGATTTCGAATCAATCTCCATCTATCTGTCTATCTATGTCCAGCCCATAATAGATAATGAAGCGCTTCATTTCTCCCCTCGCACGTGTCAAAACTGCTTCGCGAGTTAAAGACAGCCGACTAGAACGAACTTACAAATCAGAACAAAAGGAAGGGATGAAAAGAGAGAGAAAGAGAGAGAGAGAAAGAGAATGAGAGAGAAAAAGAGCTCTATGAGGTTCTCTACGAGGAATCGTGAAATCATGCTGATATGTACTGCCGTCGTCCACTAAACTTGTCGACGATGCGCCTCCTGAGGTTGGACGACTTGTCGTCGTGAGTCATCAAAGAGAAGAAGGTTTCGCACCACATTCTCGTCCTCACGCTGCTGCATGTTTCTTTCTTTTCTTGTTTCTCTCTCTTGACTGCCGCGCATAAACCCCGCTGACCTCTGTCCCTCTAATTTCGTTTCATTGGCGGCACCCACATCTCAGGCTTTCTAAAGCCATTTGCGCTCGTATTACGATCCAACAAATGGCGGTACACCCGCCCTGTCTTCCGTTCTCAGCCCTCGGTGCTGGCTCCCTCATCGCCGTTCTACTATCTCCTTCTTCCCCTCCTCTTCCTCCACCTCCTCCAACCTCGGTGCGCACCTGCGGAAGTTGAGCTACCAAATTGAACCACGAAATTCCACCGTATCGCAGAATGGGTTCGGCGTATGAAAGCAGATTAATGAATTAATCAACGGCAGATGCTACTCGGGACGTTCGGCGTTATGTTAAAGGACTATATGACGAATTACTGGTATTTTATACATAAATTCACAGTTCAAACAGGAAACAGAAGATTGCCCGGGGAGCTATGTATCACAATGTAGGTCAATAAAAAAAAGAATACTACATTTTATTCTATAACAAAATTATCAAATTGTGTCTGCTATCGCTAGCGATAAAAAAACGCTATCCTTTTTCGAGTAATTTTTCTAACCGGCATGGAATAAAATGACTAAGCATTAAATATTTAAGCAGTAAGATTAAACCATATTAATCATGCTTGTGATTTCTGCAAGAGAATTCTCTAAATACTCGCAAGGAAGAATAGCAAAAAGAGACATTTGTATTTTATATAATTATAAATCTAATTAAGAGAAGGCGTGTTACGACCGAGTTGACTCTCGATCATAGTTCCCTTCGATTCAATATTTACTTAGAGAAGCGCTTCGAAACGATTAAAGGAAAGTTCGTGGCACACCAACGCGATCGAACTTTTCGACGTGAAAATTTCGCGTCAAATAGAATAAGAGTCGTGAATAGCATCAGTGAATCAATTATGATCGGAAAACGACGACACTTTGCATTCAAGTGGATAAACTTTGCGAAATATACGATTGCTTAACAAAGAAGAAGAGATAGATAGATAGATAGATAGACAGATAGATAGATAGATAGATAGATAGAGAGAGAGAGAGAGAGAGAGAGAGAATGCGTAGCGGGTAAGTTTGGGTAATTAATTAGAGGCTTCCCAATCGACGTAAAGAAGACGTCGCTTGTGCGGCGAAATTGATTACTTAATGCCACCCGACAAGCGAACTACCGTAAGTTCTGCCAACGGCGAAGATCAACCCTATTCCACTTACGATTTGAACTTCAATAAACTGTGCTTCTCTTATTTGAGTTGCACCAGAGTCGATCAACTTGTTCTCAGCACATCTTCTCTCTCATTCTCTTACGATCTTTTAAGTCGGAGCCCTCATATTGCGAACTCTATTGTAGATTATTCCGCGTAACTTTCAAAACAGTTCGTCATTACTCCTATTTCTTATATACAATCTGCAATTTCATTAATTATAATTAATTAAATTTAAAAGGGTTATCTTATACATATAAAAGCCTATAATATATTGTTTTAAAATTAATAATAAACCCAATTAAGAATTTAATCAACTATACTGGCAACGATTATAATCGTAGTGACAAATCGTCACCGCGTTTCGACCAAGGATTCTAGTCATTCTAAAATTGATGTAAATCACCCAGGTTGAAGTAATATTTTTCGCAATAAATTTAATTATTTAATGAAGATGCTTATATTATAAGCATCTAAAATTACATCAATTTTAGAATGACCAGAATCCTTGGTCGAAACGCGGTGACGATTTGTCGCGACGATTATAATCGTTGCCAGTATAGTCGATTAAATTCTTAATTGGGTTAATTACTGACTGGCGAAGTAAATGTTACTTATTCGATTAATAATAAATCTAAAATAAGTTATAAGAAAATTGATTAAATTTTGAATTTCTTGCTATTATAATGAATGAAATTATAACAGTAAATTGCGAATAACGACGTATTGGTGCAAATATTGAGAATCGGCCTCGCGGGACATAAACATTATCTTTTTAAGCTCGTGGATCGGCAATGAGATATCTGGCATATCGATCGTTGTAGGAAGAAGCTGGGTTTTAAGCGGCGAAGATTTTCGCGAAAGTAAAGCTCAGCGCCAGACGGTCGGTTCGTCGGAATCTATGAATTTTCGAGAAGTGAAGAACCGTGGGATTTTTGCGGCCGAGAAACGGCAACGACGCGACGATGACGCCGACTTCTCGGGATATTGAATTCACGATCGCGTGAATCATCTTTATCGCGGCGCGATGCGGGATCGTGCCCCCTTATCAAATATTCAATCGAAGTTTACAAAACGCCAAGCCGCTGAATGAATCTCATTATGTCGTTTTACATTTGCCATCGAAAAAAGCACTCGGTGATGACTCGTTTCGCCAGAACCCGACAGTTGCATAATTCTAATTGTTTCTATTGGTAACTGCGCATTCTATTGGAGTTGCATGAATGCTCATCCTGTTTAGACCAAAAAAGGCTAGTATTATTTTGTAATTATGTAATAAGGAACAAAAAATTAGAATATACATTTACCTATTGATGGTGTTCGTATATAGAGCTCGGAAAAAAGGAGATAGTAATTTATAGTAATGGTAATAAATAGATAATTATTTTTATTATATGTACTATAGAAATCATATACAAACTGTTATTCGCAAACAAGAATTGTATAAAAAGTTAGAATTATTTATAAAATTTTGCTGCAACTTATGATAAATTTGGTTCATTATTTCACCAAATCATATCTCAATATATCATATACCTGTATTAAATTTTATACGAATATAATTTTATGAATTGCAGAATATACAAAATACAAAATATAAATATGATTATTATTAAATTGATCGTTGTAAAGTGACGAGCCTATCATCGTAATCCTTATACTTTTTTTACTGAGTACACCTTTATCTCCATCCGTTAAATCGCCCTTTCAGGCAGAGGTGGTAATTTCCTGCGACTGGGTTAAGAACAGGGTCATTATATGCCCCGAAGGTTTACAGCTACATTCACCATCCCATGAGTGTGCCGGAGTTAAGCGCCGGAGCTGAACGTCGCGGGTGTAAACAGTTCTGTCGAAACAACGAGTCTCGCCACTATGTACTAGCTTTACGAGGTCATTTGAGTTATAGGTTTAACCCCGCTTCCCTCTCTCTCTCTCTCTCTCTCTCTCTCTCTCTCTCTCTTTTAATTCATAATTTAATTAAATTGCAGAAACAATCTGCAACTCGATAATCATTTATTCACGTGCATTCAAACAGAAAATCTCTGACATATAAACGTAGAATCAACAACCATTTTCATAAATTATTTTTCATATTTATGTTACATATGCAAACGGAAACAACACACAATATTTATCTAATTTATATATGTATATTATATATCTGGCGTAATACTCATAAGATTCCTTAATGATGTGCTTACTGGCATGGAGTTTTCAAAGAAAGGGAAACACGATGTAAAAGTGACTACATTTATACAAAACCATAATAAAATCATAAAACGTTATTAAAAAATAAATTTTGACAAAATAAATTTTTCACGGAGTACGTCACTAATAATCGTGAATAGATAACAATAATCGCAACAAATTCTTAATATTTAAAAAAGATAGAAAATGAATTACTGATTGACGAATGGTTCGGCAAAGTCGTCAATCTTCTTTACAATGTGACAATTTTTGTTATCATGTAAAAAATCTCGGATTATTCGCTGATATTGTCAAACATAGATTTACTATAGCACAATGAAGGACATGGTTTTCGAAAAAAATGGCATTTAAAGATTTTTTATTTAAAATTCCATTTCAATATTTTATTACACTGACTACTAATAATATTGTAAAATAAATATTTTTCAGTATTGGAAAATATTATTTTATACAAAAAAATGTAATATAAATAAAGCAATAAGAACCTTGAATATTCTTTAAACCCTGTGCACATTTTATTTACATCTTTAATTTAGACTTGTGCTTCTGGCAAAGTTAACGGAACCATATCAAATGAAAGTAAGTAGTTTTACGAAATGTGCGAACATTTCGTGACGGTCTGTCGCACAAGCATTCGAAATATAATTTAAAATCTAAAAGCCGGCCGGCTGCCATGTTATGAAATTATCATCGGGATTTAACAACTGTACCGTAACTAATTCGTTATCATGAAAATCCTCAAACCCTGTGACCTCGTTCGCGCCGTCAGTGATATCCCACTGGTCTCATGAATCCAGCGGAATACGAGCGGAAGTGGATTCCGCATGAACAAGGACTCACGGGCGATCGTGGCCGGAAGTCGGCCAAACCCCTGGAACTCGTCCCTGGGAAGACATCGTGAAGTTTCTAGCGAACAATGTTCCGTGCGGCACTCTTCTCGCAATTCTTCGTTAAACGTTTTGCAACGCCGCGAACAGTCGCACAAGACATTATGAGAATTTAATATTGTTATAAAAGAATTGTTTCAATTGAAATAAATTGAATTATTCTACATAAATATCTTAGAATTAAATATTTTATAAAGCAACATAAAATGCGTTGCAAGTATCGCCATATTTAGATTTTAATTGTATTTTAATTGTAATATAACTTGGCGCAGTATTAAGTTTATATTTTATAATCTAGTTTCACAACAAGATATTTTATAACAGCATTTAGTTATAAAATCAATATTACTTTATTAAGAACATTAAAACTATTATTATCAAACGTTTCTTGACAATTTTTCTAAACAAAAAATAGAGGAGAAGAAGAGGAGAGATCTATAGCTGTTGTGTGTGTGTGTGTTTGCGCGTATATAGGATTAGCCATACGTATATATTATATATATTGTATATATGTGGTTGATCCTGCTCATTACTTGGTACATGTGCCACATTTACGATACATCGCAACTAGCGGTTTGTATACGTGGCGCGGAAGCTTAGCCTCGCTCGATTTTTCTTACTTACAGCGAATGACCGCGCTTGTTTCCAGGCAGCTTGTTATCGTTAAGAGTCGTCCGACGAGGAAACAGCTCAGTCCGGACCGCGGTGAAGCGTGAAGAATTCGCGACGAGGCTATGACTCGTTCCTACGCCTCTCATTGCTTACGAATATAACGATCTGCAATTTGTCTCGTGTGGATAGAACGTTTTAGCATGAATGACAGATACGAGTTCAACAAATAGAGCGATGTATCCAGGTAGCGAATACAACGTTAAAATAGAGAAAGCTCAGAAGATGGCAAATAGTAATATATACATATATGGGATAGAATTGAACTATGATGCTACTATATCCTGGTTTAAAGTATAATGTTTCAATACTGTTGTAATATATAATTTTTATTAGTAGTCTATTTAATGATATTCTTGCTCTGTGCTGGAAGGATGCTGTACTATAATCTTCGATGGTCTTCGATGGTTATTCGATACGCGGCTTAGTTGCAACATGTTATCCTTCAGAAAAAAAGAAACCAGTTCTGAAGAGCACTATACGTCTCAGATGTCGCAAAAAGGCAATCGATGTCATTAAAGATCCATGAATAATCGATTAAGCAGAACATCGCTTCCTCCCTTATTAAATCGATTCGCTATGCTTACATACGACTACGGTATTTTATCCAGTGTTACTTGCATAAGACAGGTTTCCAATATAAGCTTGTCAGATTGCAGAGAGTATCCAAGAAAAACATGTGACATATGACAAATATGACTTGGGTTGTAAAAAAAAAGTTGTAAAATTCTTTCTCGTTGTAAGTTGTAACTTCAAGTTATGTCGATTACTTTCGATATTTTCGTCATGGAAAAAGATATTTGAATTTTTGATAAAAACGCCACCTGCAAACGCAAGCAGAATATCCTCGTGTAATTTCCAATACCAAACTACCAAAATAGTTTCAGCGCCTTCGGTTGGTGAAGGTGTAATAAGCGGATATGCAGAGAATCCTGCTTTCATACACAACCAATCGTGAGTGTAGCGTCAGTGACTACAAACGATGTATAAATGCTCTACTAAAAATGGCACGAGATTCGATGATGATAATAATGAAAGGAAAAGCGTGATCTTATATTTGTTCGATCAGAAGGATTTGTCAGGGATAAATAATTAAACAAGAACATGTTACGTGCATATTAAAGAACACAAATTATGTCTATTAAAATTTTATAAAACACAATCATCCGTAATTATTATTTAGAAATTGCTTTCAATCAATACTTCTCAACTTTGATGATAGGTACAGTTATATTCATTCAAATTAAATGTAACATAAATTAAGCTAGTCTCGTGAAATATTATGGTATCGATTAAGGAGATCACAGTTAGCTCACTTATCGCTATATACCTTCTAGTTACGAGACGTGGAATATGTATGGAGGCTCCGTAAATTCCTTTTCCTTAGTCACTAGGCTGGTTAAGGGTGAAAAGTGGGACAGATTACTTTCTCAAGCTTTTCAGTCACTCTACGTTACGACGGCAACGATGTTAGCTCTGTCCTTCGTCCGACGGCCGTAGAGCAAAGATACTGAACGTAATTCTTCTTCGAATTCTGCCATTTTTATCTGGCACGGAAAAGGTTTACCGCGGCGATTATCAAATCTTGAATTACGACATCTCTGATAGACTATCGACAACATTTTCGGCCACACTGTCGACAATGTCGAGGCTGAATATTAGAAGAAAACATTACGCTGCATTTATTCGTACTCATCAAACACTATCCCTTGTGATTATATTTATTTTTTCTATATTGATCAATGTTCTGTTATGTAATCCGAATTTAATATTAAACACAACCTTTAATTCTAATGTCACTAAAATTTTTTTGGAATACATTATTATCCCATTCATGTTTAAGTATTATCACGTTCTCATTATAATTGAAAGACTTTTCAATCAATCGCGCTTTCAAAGCGCGAGTCTCCGCAAAGTTTGATACATATATAGAAAAACGTTTTCTTATTTCCTGACAACTCTCACATCGTCCTTTTTTCGTGAATGCGCATTCGCCTGCATTTTAACAATATATTCGCGGGACAATCGTGAACCTTTTCCCCCGTGGATCCTCATAATGGTTTCTTTCTGTAGCGAGTGCAAAGAGGAAGCAGGTCCTTCGGGTAAAAGATTTCCTGTCTCCCTCCCCTCGACCGTCGACCGCCCGTTCCGTTCTCTCACCCCCGTCGCTCGTCTCTTTTTTCCTATTTCACTCTTACAATCCGTCTTTCCCTTGCGTTCTCCTTGCACCCTTCGTTGTCACGGATTTACGTCGCCAATAAATCACGAAGAATATTCTCGGCCACCTTGAAGGTACCTGCATGGTAATTCACCTTCTTTCCTTCTGTCTCGGATACGACTCTTGGAGCCAGTCCGCCGAAAGTTGCTATCGTAAAACACGGTGCACAATCGCGTGCTTGTATATGTATCGTACATGCATAACATTTGAATATAGTGACATTTGAATATATAAAATATAATAAAACTCAACGAATAAATTTGTTCCAACAAAACAAATAACGGATTCAATAAACATCCAATAAAATATTTATTATCGATTAAAAAAGCGAGTTATATAACGCGGGTGAATAAAAATAAAGTCAGTCGTTACTCTCCAGTCATTCAATGGTTTTACATTCAACTACTAATTTCATCTTCAACACAAAAGAAATTCAGAGCGTTGATAATGAAAGAGCTTAATTTTGTTCGAGCAATGACGTTAAAATATTACCTAGCGCATACGAAAGTAATGGAGCGTAGCGAACAACGAAACTGCTTAAATGGATAAAACAAAATTGTTTCCCGGGTCTTGTGCTAACAAGTAATCTGTATGTGCGTGTGCGCGCAGCGGACAAAGCTTCGTGCTTAGGATAATGCCCACGTAGCACCGGTGGTGTACTTTTCCACGTAGCTACTGTGGCCGATTACATCTATTTTAATTACGGCTATTTCACGACTCCGCAGTCGCGCTCTTGGTAGCCCGTGGGCGAGCGGAGGAAAAGAATTGGAACCTACCCGTCGCGATGGGTCGATTACTCTTCAGCAAACGTCGTAAGAAAGAGAAGAAGTCCATTCTCCACCCTCGAGAATCGTATTTCAGCATGGAAGTCGATGTGCTTCATAAAGCGGCGGAATACTTGTAATCGAGACTTGGCGCGGCTTCGGTGGCCTGTAAAAATTTCGACTACGAGCGCGCGCGAATAATCGTCCAACTCTCTTCTCGCTTCCTTTCTTACATCCATGAAGATAAGAAATTCTCGCGATAATATCGGATGAAAAAACATAAAAATTTGTTGGCTTCAAAACGACCTCGCGTTGTATCGTGTATGTATGTATGTGTGTGTGTTACGAACACGCCAATAGATGAACGTATCTGTACTATTGTACATTTCATCTGTCGCATAGCATGCGAATTCCTCGCATCACGATCCATCAGTTTTAATTGTTATTGGAATATTCACTCTGCTATTTTTGTAAAAGATTTAAATCTAGTTGGTAACTTGATTCGTGAAGTATGTCACTGTATGTCGAGTATAACTAGAAAGTTATTTGCTCAATTTTGTTTAGATTGAATCGACCATAAGCTGGCGCCAGAATACATCTGCCACATTCGACTCACTGTTTGCAGTCTTACTAACATCCTTAATATCCTGCACATAGTAAAATCCTGTATGTTTAACTATGTTTATGTCTCTTGTAACAATAGTTTATTTACTGCATAAGACCTGTTTACAGTTTTCACAAAATATACTTAATTTACAGAGTATTTGAAAAATATATAGTAATATATGTATAGACAAAATGTTATTCAAACAATTGCTCGAAATTCATAATTATTAAAATAACATATATCGAGGAAGAAATTGTTTAAAAACTTCCTGTAACAATCATCACGCACGCTAATGGGTTAATCAGCCGCTAATGAACAGATCCAAGCGGCATGTTCTAACGAGTCGCGTCCCTTTAATGTTTCCCGAGCGGCAACGATCAATGACATAACAATCCCATGATAATTCCTCACGTTTAACCACCCGTAATAGCGCAACTTATGGTGCGTGACACGACGCGATAATGAAAAATGACAAGCGCTTCCCCACATTTAGGGCAATTCACGAGCGGCCGCTTTCTCTTTCGCGAACAACAAAAACGCAGACTGCGGCAAAAAAAAACGCTATTACGAACGGATGGACCGGCAAAGTGTCGTGAGCGTGAGAGGCATGCCGCATGAGCTTATGCCAATGCCGATAAATTGCCATCGGCAAGCGAACGAGATCATCATCACTTGAAAGGCATGCGAATGGTATTCGCGAGCATCGTTTTAGCTTACGTGCATCACGTCAGCGCAGCGACCATACTTGGATCTGGCAAGGCACGATCACAACGAGAGAGACCGAGATAAAGAGAGAGAAAAAGAAAGAGAAAGAGAGTTTCAAGTGGTACGGTCTGAGCATCTTCGAGAAGGATCGTCCGTCTTTCGTGGGTGTAACACGAGAAAGAACAAGGTATACAAAAGCCCGCTACGTGGCTAGACGTGTCAGCTAATTTCCTCGTAAGTCGAGTTACGATGACGCGCGTCGACCCCGCGTTTTACTGCTTGAACAGGTCGGCGAGAGCCGGCCGTCGTCGTCCAAACGCGACGGAGCGCGAGCTTTTCATCCTTTGCCGTTTGTCACGAGTCGGTATCACAGCGGGAAAGTTTAATCGCCAGTTGCTGGAAGCAAGCCGTAACGATCCGTTGTAAATCATTTCACCGTCAGCGAAAACGGGGATTTACGCTGTTTTGATCTTTGACTCTCCACCTGCTGACATGAAGTCAGTCGAGCATTAGACGGTGCAATTTGTCGTGCGACAACACTTTCTTGCTTTACAAGTTATATAACGAATTCATAAATAACCGATGAATACGTCAAATCAATATCACATTGCTCCTATTCCATAAAAAAATATTAATTATAATCTGCATATAATATCAGTCAATCATTTCGATCAGCAAATTCTTTTAACAGTAAAACGGACCCAATAAATTTTGTCAATTTTATGATTGAAATTCTTTTCGGAATTTTAAAATGTTAGAAAGAGATACGTTGCCGCGGCGGATCAATATTGATGATTCAAGTTCGAGAAGGTACAGCGTCTCTTTGATCACCCGAGATGTTTCCAAGAAGCGGACTACTCGAGGTCAAAGGTGATTTCTCAATTAGCAGTGGCGGCAAGGCTTTAACGGATTGCGAGAGTTTGGTTTTACTATCCGCTAATTATGCCGAAAATATACAAACGGCATTACACTCTGACTCGCGTTCTGTTTGCATATTATAATGTATGTAAATCTCCGAGTGTCGACAGCGCAATGTGTTCTAATAAATATTTGCCTAACGATGCCGGCTGGCTTGGACTTCGCTTGCGTTTGTAAGTGGCTATACGGCAATTGCGGCGCAACGATGACGCGAAATTTGCGAAATGGAGCAAATAACAGCACTTTCAATTTCAATAGTGAAAGAACGTTAAGGAAAGTTTTTTTTTTTTTCCAAGTAGACTCAGGCGTACCTCTTGAATTAATTAGGTAATCGAACGCGCCCAATCACGCTTTTTAATTGCGATGGAATTTTAGTCGAATTGCGATTGAAGCGCGATAAACGGACAAACGTAATGCATATTGGTATACTGCTGTGTTAACATTTATATTGATATCGATGTACACTCACGTTCGCTGTTTTGCCACGATCAATATTAAAAGAAATGGTATATACGGTGAATCATAGGGAATTACTTCACAACGTGCTCCGATAAAAACGTCATTCACTGAAATTTCATTGGAAAGTGTGGGTTGTGTGCGGGTCGCAAGACACAAGTGTCAACGTACTCCCACCGTTGATTTGTCCTAGATCCTAAAATACGAAATACAATTGACATAAAAAGCTTATCAAAATATAACAGGCGCGTCCCATCGAGTTTACTGAACTAATAGAATCGAATATTAACCTGTTAGTCTCTCATTTCCTACAGAAATGCAAAATACGCAGATGGGAATGAGCTACTGTAAACAGACGTAAAAGAGCTTTTATCCCGCGGAGAGTCAACTTCAAGAGTGCATTTACTTTCATCAAAAAGTAAATGCAGATTTCTTAATAAGCGGCGAGTACGCTCGTCCGGCGTATCCATCGCTGCAAATTGCAGCAAAATTGTGCCTTCGTTTTCAGGGAAAGCGCGGAAAATATAGATACTGTATTTTCAACCAACACTTCTGGCAAAAAATCTATCGGATACTACCGGATACTTTTGGCTCCCACGAGATAAAACCTGGTCTCTCCCAGTAAAAATTATCTCTATCTTTCTCCCTCTCTCGAGAGCTGGCCGTTATCGACGCATCCTTGATTCATATTCGGATTGGGCGAGCTGCGCATCCGCTTATTAATAGACGTTTGTCTCACGCCCGAAGATTCTCGCTCGCTGGCGCAGGAGCGTGCGTCCGACAATATCACGCGATTACAGATGCACTCGAATCGTAACGAGGCGATTTACGAGACGACGATAACGAGCACCCGAGATTGGTTAACCAGCTTTGCCATTAGCCAGCCGGACATCTGTAGCTTTGTTGCACAATCTGTTTCATTTTGCTCTACTACTCTCGTGATCGGATCTTAGCGATGATTAATGATAGGAAGATGTTTCAATTTACTGTGTAATTTTTTTTATTTGAATATGTGGACGGTAGAACATTCATCAGCCTGTTGATCTCGTGTTTACCCAACTTCACATCTAGTCTTATTAAAATGTCACTTTTACGATCTATCTTCGTTTCCTTGTAAAACAACCAAAGATAGGTTTTTAGCGTTTTATTTTTGGCGTTATTTTAATAGAATTGAGCAACTGTCATTCTTTTTAATGCAACATTAAATCAGAAAAAGAAGTTGCTGAAATTACTACGTTATCTGTCCATTATAAATATTTTAGATCCGCATCTAAGTTACTAGATTATTATACTTCTGAGGTACCGATAACGGGAGATTATCGCCGATAAAACTCGGGGCGAGTAGCGCAATTAGCGGACGACCTGGAGAAGCTCGAGATTATTGCTACGTAATTTCGTCGGGGAGAGTGGGAAGCGAGACGTCGGAAAAGTCGACGAATTCAGATCGCAAATTGTTGAAAGTGGGCGACCTTCCGTAAAACGGGCCGAACTTTTCCCACCTCCGCCCGCCACCCACGACTTCTCATTAGCTCGTAATTAACGGCGGTTTATTTTTGCGGTAAGACGCCGCTTCCTTGATTCCGGTCGGCTCGAAGTTTCCACTGCTGGCTTCTAATTGCGACTGCGAAATTAGAATAGCCGAATCTCTCGGGCTCGCAGTCACGAGAATAATGTCCTTCGAACTGTCGGAGTTCTGACGGTAATCTAATTGACGAGTACGAACTTATGCTTGATTGCGCGTGACAAACTATACAAATCTGTGAAAATTTTGTTTTTTTTTTTTAAACATCCTCGATATAATATTTTACATTACCTACTCTAAATTCCTTATTTCACTATTAATCGCACGTGTATGAATGTCGTAGCTGAAAAATTTCCGAATAGCTTAAATTTTTTTCACTCTTTTCCCATCTTTAATAAAGCCAGAAAAACCAAAAACCTGAGGGAACCTGAGGGAACGGTATAAGGCATTTATTACGCACATGATGTGAGTAATATTTCGTCTTGGTGGCCTCGTCACGTTGTTGTCCTGTCCGCAGCATAATGTTAACACACAATGGCCGCAGACGTATTATGACATTTATCGCACGGCCAGCTGATCTAGCCGCGTTTTACGCCCCGTATGGTTAATAACACGCGCAACAACTTTTCACATGCGCGTCTCGTATGATACGCGACCTCGCACACGATAAATGACAACGCGATATGCCGTATGTCACAATACTCGCGGTGCGCAACGGACAGAAAAGACACAGTTCTTTAATTGTAAGAGGTATAAAATTACATTCTGGTATAGGCATTCTTTTTTTCATTTTTACTCTTATATTCGAACATACGAATATTCAATATAAACAAAAACGACGAATTTTTATTCAATTGTCCATTTTGATCGTGCTTCATGCATTTAAAAGGCAAAAAAGTTTTTTACAGCATAACAAAGAAAATAAATAAAAAAAAATTAACTATAGAATATAGTTTAATAGGTTGAGTAAATCATCAAAACTCAATTTAAAAACAACTCTATAGATATTTTCAGTCTGAAAAGAGAGATATAGTTTTGAAAAATACGAAAACGCAAAAATCAAATTAATGACTGTGTTAACAGTAATGTTGCTTATTTGATGCTTAACAGACTGTGTTGTATTTTCAAATAATCGAATATTAATACTACTCTCTCAAGAACTCCTGTTAATATTTTGATCTAACTGAAGCGTTTCGATAAATGCTCGTACAATACTTTTTCCACTGAAAAAAATTTATCGCTTCGTCGGTTTATCATCAAGATATATACACAGACATCCTGCATATATGTACATATTATACGGATGGCGTGGCACAAGCCAGTCAGAAAAGTTTACCTCGTGTGTAGACTTCTCCTCCGTTTTGATTATAATCCGAAACAAAACACTATTTCCCCGGCTGATCCAACGGGTGTTATATCGTTACGTACCGGCTTTTGTGTTTCTACGTAATCTATTATGGTGTGAAGCAGAATTTATTTAAAAACTGTACGCGTCGAGAATATGTATATACATATATACATACATATATACGTATAATCCCCGCCCGAGTTTATAATAGCTATGACTAGCAAGCAAAGCGGATTGCGAGCGCAATTATAGTTATCTCCGAGAAAATCGTAAATATAATTCTCGCAAACGTACGTGATTATCCGCCGTGTAATATATGTGACAAGATGGCTGCGTATCGCTGAGAAATGCGAATCATTTTGGAAGCGATTCACTCGTTTGCAGCCAAGGAGAAACTGCATGGGTTGCACGAATGCACGGTAAAATGCGTCAAGGGATGTTGCGACAAAGAATTGCTACAAACTCAAATTCTCTAATTATTAACTCGTTAAAAAAACAAAATAAAAAAAATGTTAAATCGGACGACGTATTCGAGTTTCCCAAGAGCGTTGCTCTTGAGAAAAAACAAACGCGACGATAGTAAATGCGGCACGTTCAACGCAGCTAATTGCGCGATTTCCACGAACAAATTTGAGCATGGATTACAGCGCAGTTCCGGTAGCAGTCTTAATGGCGAGTGTCACCGCTCGGCGTGGTAATGCAATCAAATCCGTGAAATAATCGTTAATTAAGACAAATCACCGCGTGTCAACTTTCACGTGTTACGACGGTTTCCGGCGCGAGGAGAGTAATAATGATTAATGTCACGCCCGAGATGTCGATGTGCGGGAGATTAATGACCGATCGAGACGCAAGGAGACAAATTTAATTGGCCGCCGCGCCGTTTCCTTCGAGACGAAAAGCGACGCGCATATACGAGATATGATGCAACGATGTCCCGGCGTTATAATTGAAACTTATATCGATGGCGATACCGTTCCGTGAGAAGGCTGCGACCTCGATATTATTAATTAACGTCAATTTTATCATTTTTATCGGTGTTGCCCGGAGTAAAAGTCGGTCGAATAATTTTTCGATCATGCCCCGCTTGCAATGTTAAATCGATGAGGCTCGGCATTAATTGAAATATCGCTGCATAACGAATAAGGATACAGATATTACTCCCCGTTAACAGTTTCGAAAGAGAAAGTATACGCACGCTTCTCTGACCCGAAAAGGCCTCTAGGGAAATTGTTCAAAACTATGTTGGTTATTATTGCGGTTGATCGATATTTCGCTATGAAAAAATCCAAATTGTTAGGTTGGAACAACCGGCCCTTAGAAAGCTAACATTTAGATAAATATATCGTTGAAAAAAAATATTATTTAGATATTTTAATAGTTAATTTATTTGTTCCGATTTCATTTAACTTCGGTGATTTTTCTCTTAATTATGAAATAGATTACACCATTTTATATTTGTCTACGTTAGAAATCGCTAGACAATGACCCGATTTATTCGCGATCGATCATTCGCGTTCCAATGGATCACGAGCCGATAAATTCGCGCGTCTTATCGCGGGTATGTCTTAATGAAGGCACAAAGTCCGCGACCGGCATGACTTCGCGATCAAACTATTTTCCCGAACGCATATTTTCGTAATGCACTAATGGAATCCGCCGGCCGGGATACTCATGAAATGAAGAAGCAGCAACGGACCGCTAGGTCGGAGTGCTTCTGAAAAGTTACATATAGACTTCGACACCTATTAAAAATACTATTTACTCGAGTCGGTAAGCAATGATAAAGACTAACAAAACTATCTTACACCATGTATTATTACCATCATCGCTGTTTGCAAAATGTGGAACGCCTTTAAAATATACCATTAATCTTAAAATCATATTTTAATACTCTCCTTTAGAGTTACAAAGTTATCTTCATAACATAAACCTTTTTGACGATAAGATAAAAAAAATATGAAAATAAAAATTAACCATTATCAATCGAATTTCAGATCATAATCTTAATTGAGAATCAATTTAAATTTAATACAAAATCTATATTATTACGGTTATAGCGACTGTTTAAATAGATTTGTTAAGAAACACGGGATACATTTTTTCTCGTGATATTTTTATCTAAAATTCTGTGTCGAACAACAAACACAGTTTGCGCCATAACAATAATAACGTCGTCATATCCCTGTTTACACAAACGTCAACAATTTGCAACCACTTGCACAGCGCCCCGAAAAAAAGCAGGGCATTCTCCAATAATCGAACATGTCCCCAGGTTTAATAAAGAGGTACTACAGAGTCGACGTTATGGTTTTCTCTTTCTCGACTCGTC